>NW_004956250.1:3790-6096 GCF_000276665.1 Chinchilla lanigera
ATCTAAAATGTACCAATAAAATAATTTTTTTAAATAAATAAGATGAAAATCAAGTCCTCATTTGCATAAAATGAGTAGACATATTTTCAGTGGACTGTTGAATGAGTTTATAAGGTAACAAACACACACACACGTCCACACACAAGTATGTCCACCAAAGGACCAACAAGTGGGATGTTCCGTGAGCTCCAGCAGCTCCTCTGTGCCCTTTTGTAGGAAATGAGCTCTCACTCTTCCCCCAGCTACCACGACCAGCCCGGCTCCTGGGCAGCCTCTGTTCTGATTTATAGCAAATGACACTGGGATCACTTTCTGGCGCTGTACATGGACTGAACCATTTGACGTGCTGCTTTTATTAGTACGTGCTTACATAATGACTACGTTCACTGAGGGTCTCAGCACATGAATTTGACGCATCTTGATTCCTTTTTACATGTCTGTGCCTTCTCCCCCTTCCCTCTTTTTCTCTACATCCTTGTCCTCTTCTCATTTGCAAAGGATCCATCCCCTGTTTTCTTTTATCTACTTTCCATTTTGCTATTTTTTATTTTAAAGACAATAAAAATAAAAATGATACAGAATTTCAAAACAAGATAATAGGAGATTAACCATGGTTAATATATTGCATACTGTTATCTTCAAAGTAGTTGCTCAGATGACCAGATATAGGCTTGCAAGACTGACCAAACAGTATAAGCACTAAGTGTTTCTTTCTTATCTTATACTTTGGATTTCTCATGTGAGGGAAACCATATGATATTTTTTCCTCAAGTGTCTGATTTATTTCATGTAACATTATGATTTCAAATTTCTTGTGCACTTGGAGTTTTGTTCAAAAAATCCTTGCCTAGAAATATGACTTCAAAAGTTTTATCTATTTTATGTTCCAGCCAGTTCTGTGTTTCTGTTTCAGTAGTTAGGTCTTTGATCCGTTTTGAGTCTAGTTTAGTACCTGGTGGAAGATATGGGTCTACCTTCCGTCTTGTGCTGAATGATTTGGATTTTATTCTTTTTTATTTGCTTTATTTAGCCAAGAAAATGCTCTGCAGATTAATCCACGTCTCAAGCCTCTACAGGACTTCCGGGGAGGTGGTGGCGTGGCCAGCGTCATAGAACGCCTCCCTGAGAGTTGCCATCCATTCCCTGGCATATAGCAACAGTGGGCAGACGAGGAAAGAAGCGGCCCCGGGACCCGGGAAGGATCTGAAGTGAGAACTGAAGGCCCCAGGGAGAGCAAAAGAGAAACCTCACTGAAGAAGGAGGGAGCGGCACAGCCTTCTCTGAGTGCAGACTCACTGCGGGGCAGGAGCGGGGCAGACCTGCAGACGCAGCGTCCCTCCTGGCAACTCACAGGCCTCCAGGGAGAGACGCAGGGGAAGGGAGCGCTGGGTGTGAGGGACTGCGCTGGCTGGCGTTGAGTGTTGAGGGCTTGGTTATTCCACTGCAGAGGGCGACTGGCTGGGAGCCATCCTGGGGAGAGGTCAGTTGAGCTCAGAACTGAGAACAGTTGCTGGGTCCATCGAGGGGCTCCCAGCTGAGTTCAAGCCTGCAGAAGGCAACTGAGGGCTGCAGGGTGAGCGGTCTCGTGTCCGCCTCGAGGCCAGAATCCAGCCTGGGGGTTCAGGGGGAAGAAAGGTGCCGGCTCCCTGATATTATCCACCACCCACCATAAGCTATGCGGGCTTGCTGGGGTAAAGCACCGTGGGTCTCACACCCACAGAGCCCGGCCTCCGCCACAGAAGACAGCCCGTGATCTTTCCGGCTTGAGCACTAGTCTCGCCGCGGCTCCCTGCAGTTCCCTGCTCCGTGCTCGCTCTCTCCACGCCTGTCCCTCGCGCTGCCCCTCTCCTGGCCTCTGGGCAGGGCATCCTTGCGTCCTGCGGAGAAACCCTCCTTCTGGGTGTTGGCTGCATCCCCAGTCAGGTCGTTCTCTGCTGATCGCCTGTGCTGCACCGGGCGCCTAGGATTAAGGCTGGTGAGGATCTGGGGGCTTCCCTGCGGGCCCGCGTGGGGTGTGTGAAGCCTGGACTGGCACAGGTGATGGTGAGGGTGGGGAAGTATTTCTTTATGATGTTTTGATTACCTTTTTTTGTGGTGACATATGCTCTTTTATTCTCAAAATTGGAAACGTGTGCTTTCTTTTTTAATTTCTGAACCATTGTACTTGGATTCTCGCCCCTAATGTCTTCCTAAAAAACAACTTCTTCTTTTTTTTTTTTTTTTTGTCTTTTTGAGACAGGATCTCTCTAGGCAGTTCAGGCTGGCCTTGAGCTCAGTTTTTGGGCCAGGCTGGTCTCGAATTCTCA
>NW_004956251.1:0-1676 GCF_000276665.1 Chinchilla lanigera
AACAGGAGATAGTGCAAATGACATAAACCTGTTCACAGAAGTAATGGCAGAAAATTTCCCAAGCAGGGAAAAAGAAGTTGATATACAGATAAGTGAGACATATACAGCTCCAGTTAGCCATATGAAAAAACTATACTAAGATATATAATATTGAAGATTCCAGAAATTCAGCACAACAGAATATTAAAAACTGTTAGAGAAAAGAAAAAAAAATCACCCATAAAAGAAAGCCCATCCCCAGGATATAGCTCAGTGGCACAGGTGCCTGCCTAGCAAGTGCAAGGTCCTGAGTTCAATTCCTGGTTTAAAAAAAAGCCCATAAGAATCACAGCAGACTTCTCAACACAAACCCTCAAGTCAAGGAGTGAAGTAATCAAGCCCTAAAAGAAAACAAGCTCCAACCCAGGTTGATGTACTCCACAAAATTGTCTTTAAAAATTAATGGAGAAGTAAGATACTTCCATGATAAAGAACACCTGAGAAAATCCATGACCATCAAAGTAGCACCTCAAAATGTTCTGAAAAACATTCTAGAAAGAGAGAACAAGAACTACAACTCCATGAACCCCAACAGAGTGAATCTACCGGGCAAGGCAAACAAATAGAGGGGGGAAAAGTGAACCAATAACATAAAAATAACATGACAAGGCTAAGTCAATACATATCCATCAGTATAAACATCAATATTAATGGTCTCAATTCACCAAAAGAAACAGACTGGAAGAATACATCAAGAAGCACAAACCAGCAATACACTACATATAACATTTAATTCAAATAGAAAATCATAGACTGAAAGTCAAAGGATGGAAGATAGTACTCCATGGGACAGAAACCTGGGAAATGAGGTAGCAATTCTATGTGCAGACAAAGTGGATTTCAAGTCAAGACTGAGTAACAGAGACAAAGTCACTATATGCTTGTGAACAGAAAACTCCAACAGGAAGAGATAACAATCATAAGTATATATGCAGCAAATACCAATGCACCCACTATATAAAAGAAATATTAACAGATATGGAAAATCAAATGAGTTCTAATACAGTTGTAGTGGGAGACCTCAATACCCCACTGTGACAAAGAGACAGACAAACTAGACAGAAAACAAAGATCAGACTGAACCAAAGTTTTGAACAAATAGACTTAGATGTCTATAGTGTTCCACTCCAAAACATCATAATACACATTCTTCTCAGCTGCACATGGTATGTTCTTAAAAACAAACTGCATACTAGCTCACGGAACATGCTTATGTAAATGTAAAGGAATTGAAATTACCCCATGTATTTTATCAGACCACAGTGCAATGAAATTGGAAATCAATGGCAAAAGAAATTAAATTAACTTCATAAACACATGGAAATTAAATAACACCCTCCTGAATAACCAGTGGGTCATAGATGAAATTAAAGAAGAAATTAGACAGTTTCTACAATTAACCATCACATCAACACAACAGACTGGAACTTTTGGGATGAAATGAAAGCAGGTCTTCAAGGGAAATCGATAGCAATCTATTCCCTATCAGAAAAACAGAATGAGTGCAAATGAATAGCCTAATGTTGAACCTCAAGTTCTAGAAAAAGAAGAGCATGTCAAATCCAAAGCTCATAAGAGGGAATTATAAAGATCAGAGCAGAAATTAATGCAATGGAGACTAAGAAAACAATACAAAG
>NW_004956251.1:2421-4352 GCF_000276665.1 Chinchilla lanigera
CACAGGGTTGCCTAGTGATTAATGACTGGAATTGTCTCAGGCAAGATGTTTTTCTCAGGACTGAGGTAGCTTGATTGTTTTAGGCACTTTGGCTTTGTCTTGCCCCCACACGTGTGACCAATTTCCAGCTTCAGCCACTTCTACACAAAAACATAGAAGGGTCCAACCAAAAAGGAGAACTACAGGCCAGTGTCCCTTATGAGCATAGATGCAGAAATCTTCAATAAAATTCAGGCAAAAAATGCAGCAAAATCATCAAAAAGATTATACACCATGACCATGACCAAATAGGATTCATTCCAAGGATGCCAGGGATAGTTTAACGTGTGCAATCAATAAAGGTTAAATATTAACAGAACCAAGGATTATCATGCGATCATCTCAATAGATGCAGAAAAAGTGTTTGACCAAGTCCAGCACCCATTCATGATTAGAACCCTACAGAAAATTAGAAGAGATGGCCTTTATCACAATCTGATAAAAGCTATGACAAGCCAACAGTCAACATTATACTAAGAGGACAAAAACTGAAAGCTTTCATTCTAAAATTAGGAATAAGACTAGGATGTCCAGTGTCAGCACTCTTATTATAGTTTTGGAAACATTACCCTGAGCATTAGATAATAGAAAGAAATAAAAGGAATAAGGATAGGGAAGAAGTTGTGGATGACATGATACTTTATATGGAAGACCCCCAAAACCACTAGAAGATTTCTAGATTCAATAATGAAATTCAGTAGCACAGCTAGATACAAAGTCAACACTCAAAAATCAATATCTTTCCTGTACACAATTAACAAACACACTGAGGGAGAAATTAGTGAAACAACACCTTTCAAAATAGCACTCAACAGTATCTTGAACAATACCAAGGAATCAATCTAACAAAGAAAGTAAGAGAACTTTACATTGAAAACTACAGTGCTCTGAAGAAGGAGATCAAAGAGGATATCAGAAATTGGAAAAATATCCCTTGGTCTTAGGTAGGAAGAACCACTATAGTTTTTAAATTTTTTTTATTTTTTTTTACTTATTTTTTATTTTAAAAATTTAAAAATTGACAAAACAACAATGAAGACAAAACAACACAAAAACAACAAAATGATACATGACCTCAAAACAAAATGATAGAAATTTACAATGGTTGTTATATTACATACTGTTATCTTCAACAAAGTTGCTCAGTTCACTAGGCATAAGAATGTAAGCTTGATCAAAGACAGTAATAAATAAAAAATAAACAAATAAATAAAACATTGGAAATGATGCAGAGCTTCTCCATACAAGATGGTAGGAGTTCAGCAATGGTTCTTATCCTGCATATTGGTTTCAGACCAGTCATTCTGATCTCCAAATTCAAGCGTGCAAAATTGGTCAAGAAAAAAGAAAATTTTAAGCATTAACTTGTTCCTCTCAACAAACTGCAGACATCAGCAATACACCTATTCCAGCTCCCCTTATATATACATATAAATTTTGTTTTTCATTTACAAAAACAAAATAACAAAAACAAATACATAAACAAAACAGCACAGAGAGCAGTAAAATTGGTACAGAATTTCAAAACATGGTGATAGGGTATTAACAATGGTTGTTATATTACCTAATGTCATCTTCAAAATGGCTGCACATATAACCAGATATAGGCATGCAAGATCAAATAATTACACATTAACAGTTCCTTTCAATAAACCAACAGATACTAGTAGTACAGTTATCCTAACTATCCTGTGTATATATACATATTTTTCCCTCTTCTTTCTTTTTCTTCTCCCCTCCTTCATCCCAGTGCTCCTACCTATTTGAGCAGTTTATTTTCCCTTTCACAATATCTATTGTACCTTTCAGATTTTATTTACTCATTCAGGTTCTTATAGTAGGGAGGAAATATGATATTTCATGTGAATATGATATCACATATCATGTATGAT
>NW_004956251.1:5514-6291 GCF_000276665.1 Chinchilla lanigera
AGCACCATTTATTAAAGAGGCTATCTTTCTTCCAGTGAACATGTTTGGCCCCTTTGTCAAAGATAAGGTGGCTGAGTGTTTTCTTGTTGTGTCTGCATCTTCCAATCTGTTTCATTGATCTTCAGGGGGTTTTTTTGTTTTTTGTTTTTTGGGGTTTTTTTTGCTAATTCCATGCTGATTTTATCACAGTTACCTTGTAGTATAATTTCAAATCAGGGATTGTGATACCTCCTGCCTTGCCTTTGTTTCCCAGGATTGCTTTTGCTATTTTGGGCCTCTTCTGGTTCCAGATCAATTTAGGTCTGTGAGGTATACCAACGATATTTTCATTGGAATTGCATTGAATCTGTATAACAATTTTGGGAGTATGGCCATTTTCACAATGGAGGAACCAGTATAGTGAAAATGGCCATACTTTCAAACTTTTATATAGATTTAATGCAATCCTGATCAAAATACCAATATCATATCTCACAGAATTAGAGAAAACAATCCTAAAATTTATTTGTAACCAGAAGAGATCTAGAACAGCAAAAATAGTTCTGGGCAACAAAGGCAGGGCAGCAGGCATCACAACCCCTGACTTGAAATTATACTACAAAGATACTGTGTTAAAAACAGCATGGTTCTGGAAAAAATCAGGCCTGAGGATCAGTGGAACAGATTAAAAGATGCAGAAAGAACTCCACACACACCAGTCACCTTACCTTTAACCAATGAGCCAAACACCTTCACTGGAAGAAAAATAGCCTCTTTAATAAATGGTACTGGAAAAAC
>NW_004956252.1:0-6170 GCF_000276665.1 Chinchilla lanigera
TCTGACAATTGCAAGGTCGTGAGTTCAATTCCTAAAAAAAAAAAAAAAAAAAAGGACAGACTCCACCCAATGTTCTCCACCACCATCTACGAAGCTATCGGGAGCCATGCCAGGTAACCAGGAAGTGGAGACACCCTGCCAACCCCCAATCTGAGATGGCAGGTGCCTCCCTCTTAAAGAATCCTGCTGTCTGGCCCATCCTGATACACAACAGGATCGGCAGCCAGCACAGGAAGTGCCTAGGACATAGCAAGCAGCACCTCTGCAGTAATCCTGGGTAAATCCTCAAACAAAGGGAAATGCTTTACACACAAACTACTAATTCATGATTGCTTCTCTTATATAACTATAGACTTTGCTTGCACACTCTAAAGTACACACTTCATAGTTACCACTGTTCATCAATATCTAAATTGTGCTTGATGCTACTGTCATTGCAAATCATACTACTGTAGCTAGGATGTCACATCTCTTGTAATCCATTGTTCTCCCCTGTGTAAAAAACTGGAAAAGTCTGCAGTAACAACAGTGCTCTTCTCTAAAACAAATACTGGTGGCAGAGTAAACAGAAAATAATTCCACTACAATTAACTGAGAAGGAAGAACCTTGGGACAAACTCAAACCAATCATCTCCTAAAAACAGATGATATCCCTGAAGGACAGATTTCCCTAGCTAGGCTTGACACCCCCGATGCAGCAACCTACTACCAAAACTCACAAGAAGCATAACAGAAAGTGAAATTAAAACATTCTTTGAAACAGAAAATGTCAAGATGAAGGCCAAATACAATCTCAGACCTCCAGCCCACCCTGAACAAGTTCATGAGTCATCCTCATAGGAGAAATTAGAAGTCACACACCTGAAATTTATGAAATGACAGGAACTGGAGTAAAGCTACAACTCCAGGAAGCTCTGGAGGAAATCAGATAAGAAATAATCTCTCAAGGAAGAAAAGAAGTAATTGTAATGAAACAATTGTTCAGCATGTCTAAAGGAGACTTAGAATATAAAATAGAGAAGCATAGACAAATGATGGAAACGTTGAATGACCAGCATAGAAAAGAATTACTCTGCATGAAACAGATTCAATGTGTAATGCGGGGAATTAAAAACTGCATTCCAAACTGGCAAAGCTGCTAGAATGAAACTGAAGACAGACTTTCATCCTTTGAAAATAGGATTGCAGTTAGAGGTCATGAAGGGAAAACTCTTGCAACATAATGCAAGGAAAAACAACACGAAACTGATAGGGCTCAACGAAAAAGTGGGAATCAACACCAGTGACATAGACAGTTTGCAGAAGAAATAGAAAAACTGTCCCAAATGTGAGAAAAGAATCTGACATACATGCAAGTGAGTCCTAAGAACTCCAGTTAGCCATAAACAACATCAGTCTTTACCCACACATGTATTAACCAAGATCCCCATTCAATTAAGGAAAGAACAGAAAGTTAAAAGCTGTTAGAGAAAACATACAGATCACCTACAGAGGAAAGCCCATCAGAATCACAGCAGATTTCTCAACACAAAACATCAAGTCAAAAAGAGCTTGGAACGAACTATTTCAAGGCTGGAAAGTAAGCAATACCAACCCAGATTGACATACCTTGCAAAACTTTCTTTCAAACTTAACAGACAAATAAGACACTTTCACAAAAAATAAAAAACAAGAAATTCATGACCACCAAAACAAAGCCTACAAATGTGCTGAAAGATAGACTACACAAAGGTAAAAAATGACCACAGTTCCAAGGACAACAACAGAAAGCACAAAGCAGGGCAAGGAATGCATTTCACTTATAACCATCAATGGAAATGGACACAATTCACCAATCCAACGGAACAGACTGGCAGAGAGGACAGACAAACAAAATCCAATGATATGCTCTATATGGGGAACACATCTCATGTAAAAAGAAATTCATACACTGAAAATCAAATGACGTAAAATAGTATTCCATGTGACAGGAACCAGGAAATCTCACGTACTTATTCTGTTTGCAGACAGCTTGAACTTCAAACAGAGAATAATCAAATGGGATAAAGAAGGTCACTACAATCTTCTTTGTGGGAAAATTCAAGAGGAAGAGATAACAATCATAAATATGTATGCACTAAATACAGGAGCACTCAACTATATAATACAAATATTAATACACATGAAAGATCAAATAAGCAATAACTCAGTTGGAACAGGAGAACAGAATAACCCATTATCACAATGACATACATCATAGAAACAAAAATTTGGCAAAGAAATAACTGATGTAAGCCAAACATGAACAAATGGAGTTTGTTGATCTTTGTAGAGTGTTCCACCCAACTATATCAGAATACACATTCTTCTCAGCTGCACAAGGGGTGTTCTCTAAAATGGACCACATACCAGCATGTAGAACATTCATAAGTAAATACAAAGGAATTGAAATTATCCCATGCATAGTATCTGACCACAGTGCACTGAAATTGGAAATTATTGACAAAAGAAGCAGAAAAACTGCATAAACATACACTCATTAAACAACACCATATTAAACAGCAAATGTACCACAGATGAAAATAATGAGGAAATTAAGTGGTATCTGTGATCCAAAAAAAGACCAAATACATCTTATCAGAACCTGTGGGACACAATGAAAGCAGTCCTCAGAGGGAAATGTATAGTGGTGAATTCTCCCATCAGGAAAGCACAGTGAACACAAATAAACACTCTAATGCTTCACTTCAACTTGCTAGAAAAAGAACAAGCCAAGCACAAAGTCCAAAGAAGACAGGAGAGTGAAAAGATCAGAGCAAAAATTAATGCAATGGAGACAAAGAAAACAATACAAAAAATAATAAATTGAAGGGCTGGTTCTTTGAAAGAATAAATAAAATTTATAAACCCTTAGCCAACCTTATCAAAAAAGGAAAGAATAAACTAAAATTCATGAAATAAAGAATTAAAAAGGTGAAATCATCACAAATCCTGCAGAAATTTCGAAGATCACCAACATCTACTTTGAAAATCTTTAACTACACAGGATGGAAAACACAGAAGAAATGGACCGATTCCTAGAAACACATGAATTTCCAAAGCTGAGTCAAGATGATAAAAAATTATGAATAATCAAGTAACAGACAATGAAATTAAAAATGTAATTCAAAACTTAACAGCAAAGAAAAGCCGAGGTCCTTATGTATTCACAGCTGAATCCTAAAAAAAAAAATAAATAAAAGGTTTAATGCCAATAACTCTTAAATGCTTTAATGAAATTGAAAGGGAAGCAATTCTCCCTAACTCATTCCTGAAGGTAAGTATTACCCTGCTATGAAAAAAACCAGAAACTTGCAACCAAAAAGGAGAACTAGAGAATAATCTGCATAATGAACATACATGAAAAATCCTCAATGAAATACTAGCAAGGTCAAGTGTGGTGCCGCATTCCTATAACCCCAGAACTTCTGAGGTAGATATAGGAGGATTGCTGTGAGTTAGAGGTCAACCTCAGTTACAAAATCAGTTCAAGTTCAGCTGGAAGGGCATAGTGAAACCCTGTCTCCAAAATACAGTAATGAAATTAAATAAAATAAATGAAATAAAATACTAACAAACAGAATGAAGCAAACCAACAAGAAGATTATTCATCATGATCAAGTGGGATTTATCCCAGGAATGCAGGGCTGGTTCAATATATGCAAATCAATGAATGTAATACACATATCAACAGAACCAAAGGAAAAAGAATCACATAATCACTGCAATAAATGCCTGGAAAGCTTTTGATAAAGTCCAACATTCATTCAGGATTAAAAAAAAAAAAGAAAAAGCCATATATTGAGTTAGAATAGGTGGTCTTTACCTCAATCTGAAAAAAGCCATGTAGGACAAACAAGCCGCAAAAATACTAAACGGACAAAAACTGAAAGCTTTCACGTAAAAATCAGAAACAAGACAAGGATGTCCACTATTACCACTTATATTCAATACAGTTCTCAAAACATTAGCCAGAACAATTAAACAAGAGTGAGAAATAAAAGCACAAGTGAATTCTCAACTGGTAGATTGGAGGCTTTTTCACCCAAAAGCATGACTGACCAAGTTGGTCTGTGCTTCCACCCAAGGGGGCATGAATCATGGTTTCCTTTAATAATTTCCCACTGATCAGTCCAAGGTAATGACACCCTGTCATCTACCTCTTCAATCCTCAAAACATCCGTTTCTAGTTCATACCCTCACTGCCTTGAACATTACTTTTCAATCTCTGAATAAAAGGTGCTTGTACTTAGGTTCAGAGTCAGAGGTATTAAAGTCAATAGAGCTGCCTGTTTGAAACTGCAATCTGCAAGGTATTTCACTGCAACATTACCCTTTTGATGTTCTTGGCAGTGCATGACTCCTACCCGGGGTGGCAGCCACACTACTTCTAGGATGGAAAGAATCTCAGGTCCATGTTTAGAAAATTCTTTTCTGTTGGGAATCTTCTTCCTGTCCACAGATCTGCAAGGGTATGAAAGAATAACAAAGCATATCTACAGGCAGGATATATAGCTATTGACTTGTTTGTTTTGGGGGCTTTGTTTTTTAATGCAAAAGCCATGAAATGAGCCTGTTCCTATGCCCATTGTCCTCTTTCTTAGGCCTTGCCATTTACCATCGCTGTGTCATACCTGTTGTAAACCAACAAGACCAAGATTAACAGTTCATTCATAGGGCTCTAAAGACATATACCCTGCTTCTGAAGCATTTTAAAATTCCTGGGTTAAACTGGCTGCTGAAATATGTCCCTGATAAAACATGTCCTGCCCATGAGTTGGGGTCAATATTAGTTTATTCACAGAGTCTCAGTTAAGAAACCCGGAAATTAAGCAAGCCGCTCTTCCTTGTCTTGCATGATTTCCCAAATCTTTTTGAGACTAACTGGTTTAATGAGCCATGTTCCTCATTCCATCAATCAAATAAGAAGTCATTCCATCGCATTTTCTTATTTACTCATTCGGGCACCGCAACTGTACCCACATCTTCGTTCCTTTTCGGCCATGAGCTTTCTTGTCCTTATGCTGTGCTGCGACCAATGTATAGACTTTCTGTTCAGAGGCACAGAAAGTAGAAAACGGTCCATAAAATTCTGTCCATGTCAAAGCTTAAGTTATGTAAGTTATACTGAAACTCTGCAATATAGCTATGAATCCATCTGGGTCCTCTGAGAAATATCTGAATTTTGTTTCATCTGTGAAAGATCATACATGCAGAGGGGTACATGCATTAATAATACCTTCTTTTCCAAACCCCATCCCCAGACCTCTTAAAGTGAACAAATCTTAACTTCTGAATCATTGGGATGATCAGAAGTATCACCACTTGTCACATCAGCAGGGCTTCATTATGTTGGTCGTAGGGCACATAGGTTGATAGGGAGAAGGGGACAGTGGTCCTGTGAGTAGATGGGCTAGAAGAAGTAGCTGAGCAAGGTTCCTGTCTTTCCTAATGGAAGAGAGATCCTCTCAGCAAACATGCTGCCCTCCACAAACAATAGGAAACCGCTGAAGGGCTGTGCTACCTGCAGTAAACCGAACAGATGTCCATACATAAAATTTAAGAAAGGCTATACATTCTCCCAGTGCCAGAAAATCCAGGATTGTCTGCACACCTGTACACACTGTTCTGGGAACTTTGACCCCAAACAGTACACCCAGATTCCTTGGGCTTATAACCTGATTCTCAAGCCCTTTGCAAACGTAACTTCTCGTCTGGCCAGCTGCTGAAATCTACACGATATCAGCCTGTCTGCACCCAGATAAAATAAGATCAGCCATTCACTTACATAAAGCCTGTGTGTCCGGTTCTTTCCTCATGCACTATTTATAAGAGTTCCATAGTCTCCTCAGGGGCTGCTGGAACCTCTAATAACTTTCCTGCTAAGGCCATGGCACATAGGGTACATTGTTTGGGACACTCAAGAGTTCAAATATCACAGGGGTTAGTTCTATTTTAATCACTCCTGTTGGCACACGGGCATAATAGACTGTACAAGACCCACCTAATTTGGGCTCTTTATAGCGTCATAAAAACACATGTGGGAGTGTGGGCCGGACTCATACCACCGCGATTCCCAGCCGAAAAGCGCGCAAAGAGCCAGGTAGGCCCCACCCAATCCCGGAGGCCAGGACGCGAGAACAAAGACCCCG
>NW_004956253.1:0-1881 GCF_000276665.1 Chinchilla lanigera
TGACATTCACAGAGCTGGGTGACCCTCAGTGTGACAGAGCCCTCCACGCCTTGATTTCCTCCCTGATAAATAGGACTAAGCACACTGGCTCTGTCGCTTGCAGACGATCGCCCCAGTGAGCACCAGCGCTGGGGCAGAACGTGGAGAACTGACCTAAGGCCCTGGGAGCATTAGCGAAGAGCAGGAGCCAGCAACACCTACTGTGCGGAGCAGACTGCGCTCAGGGCTCAGGGCATCCGAACGCTGGAGGCAGCGGCTCTCACCTCATCCGGAAGGAGGCTGGGACTCGGGCACTTCTATGTGCTCTGCTCCAGGCTGGATTTCCCGTCACTCTTCCCTACTCAGTAAGCCACACACACACGAGTAAGCTGCCTGGTCCTCCATTAACTCGCCTTTGCTGTAAAGCTTCGGTAATTTCCGCCCTCATAGTAACGGGGACTCCCCTTCCGGCTTTGCAGCTCTGAGGAGGTTCATGGAGACAGAGATGCACTTGGCACACGGAGCCCACGTCCCACACTCTGGGAACCCCTGCTGCCACCGCCGTTGGACTTGGTTGAACGCAGAGCCATTGTACTGAGCTGCATCCCAAGGCATTTTTCATTTTTAATTTTGAGACAGATCTTGCTAAATTACTAAGTTACCCAGGAAGGACTCACACTTGCAGACTTCTTGCCTCAACCTCCAACATTGTTGGGGTGACGGCCGTGTACCACCCTGCCTGGCTCTTTTTGACGTCTTGTGAAGTGAAATGAGTTGTCCTCATGTAGCCTCGACCGTTCTAACCATTTAAACTTTTTCTCCAGGCTGTCCCGGCCCACATAGGGGCCTCCAGTGTCTTACACTAACCTTGGTTGAAAGGAGATCTTTGCCTTAGGCTTCCATCTTGTTTTTCTTTTGGTTTGGGTTGGGTTGGATTTGGTATTTTGAGACAAGACCTCACTTAGCAGTGCAGGCTGGGATTGAACTTCCTACCCTCCTCCCTCAACCTCTCAGGTGCAAGGATTACAGGCCTGTGACACCACACCCTGCTTCCACCATTTTCAACTCAAACATTCTGGTCGCTGGGTCATCACACAGAACGTCTCATAGCCTACTGGTTCACATTCCTTGTTCCATAAACGAGCTGGAACCAGGACCTTGTTCTTCCCTTCCAGAGTCCCAAGCCAAATTTTCTCCACACCCTTACACTCCAGTTCTTATTACAAGGAAACGTTTATTTCTGGTAACTTGTTGCCCTGTTCATCCCTGCCTACATATGCTTGAAAGCAGCACTATAGATCCCACCTCGACCACGTAGGGGACAACAAATGCTTAAATGCCTCACACAAAATTAAATGATACCTCGTTCATTTGGGAGAGAATGAGAGAATAGTAAACGTGCAATCAGACCATAGCATTGCCCCACTCCCCATGCTCCTTAGCTCTCTCAGGAAGAGGAGACACTAACTTCTTACCAGCTACTCCTCACTCCTTATCCTGACGAAGCCTCAGAGGATTTCTCTCCCATGTTTCTCTGCTGCTCTCTCTCCTGCCCAGCCAGCCACAGCCTCTGGGGCTTCTTTCCCATTTACCTCCGCCTGAGCCTTTGCTCTCTGCCTCACTCCTCACTCCCTTAAGTCCCCAAGCTCACATTTTCCCTTCCTTCCAATCCCTGCTTCAGTGTTACCTCCTCTGATAGTGCCCTGGGTCCAGCTTCAGTGTAGAATAATCAGGCAGCTCCGCTGTATCATCACCCTATCTCAGGTCTCCAATAGCACCCCTTCCCTTCCTTCCTATGCTGCATCCGTGTGTGTGTGTGTGTGTGTGTGTGTGTGTCCAGATGCATGCCAGTGAGTGTGTGTGTGACATTGTTCTTTCTGCCTCTCTTTCCTCCTGTCCAGC
>NW_004956253.1:3088-4511 GCF_000276665.1 Chinchilla lanigera
CAAACTCTTAAGCTTTTCTTAGCCCTGCCCTACAGATTCATAGCTGCTTCCTACAGTTGCTATGTCCATGGTTTCTTAAAGTTAAAAAACTACAAACTCAGTTAACAAAACTTGTTAAATTCTCTTCTTTGAAATAAAAAAAATGGCTTAATCCAAGAATACTACTCAATTTTCCTTTTTTTTCTGTTTCTCATGCTATACTTTCTTAAGGCAAATCTAAAATAATTCCACTATGTGAGTCTATTATTCAATTTAAATGAGAATCTTACAACAGACCCAAGGAACCTTTGTGTTCACTTCCTTTAATTTCTACTGATCAACCATCATTGTGCTCATTAACCCCCAACTAATACCAAGAAAGTAGAAGACAGCACCATTTTGGTTCCCTCCCTTGTGGAAGCCTTCAGAGGACTGGACTTACCAGTTAGGAGACAATTCCTCAGCTTCTGGCTGGCAGCCTCTAATGGTCAAAACATTATGTCAACTTGAGAACTGAGAAGTTTAGAAGCTTAACTAAGTGACTCCACAGGGGTTATGGACTAAAACCTCCACAAACTGTGAGCAAAATAACCTTTCCTTCCTTAATTTTGGGTGTAGGGTATTTTGTCCCAGCAATGAGAGAAAAGGAACCAAGACAGAATTTGGTAGCAGAGAAGTGACCATACCTGACCATGTGGTTCAAGAGCCTTTGGGAATGACTTGTGAGGAGAGTTTGGAAAGGTTCAGAGATTTCACTTGAAGGAGAAGTGCTGGAAGGCCTGAGGCTTTTCTGTATGGGAGAATCTGATCAGAGCTCTGAAGACCAGAAGGCTGATAGAAATCCTACCAGTAAAAATTAGGCAAGGGAGATTTCTGCTGGGAAGAAAGACTGCACCGGCTGTTGGAATCCAGACAATGTGTATTATGGCTTGGTAGAAAGCTTGTCTGCATTTTGCTTGAGTCCAGAGACTTTGCCTGAGACTGAGATTAATGGTGGTGGACTAATTAATCAGGCAGAAGAAATTTCAAACCAGTCAAATGTTGAGGTGCTGGCATGGCTATTGTTGGAGCCTTTTAGTCAGATTTATGTTGTGAATCAAGAGTAAAGAGTCCAGTAGGATGATTAAAACATTGTGAGTTTGGCCAGAAAAGGAAGCTCCAGTAAAGCTATGGACTGCAAAGATAGAGCTGAGGAGATCTCAATTGCTGAGAAGGAACAGAATAGAAAAGATAGCCTGAGGGCATCACTAGAAGCAGCAAGTTTCTACCCTTTGCAACCTCAAAACTACAAAAGTAAAAGTCTTTGCTTTGAGGAAAAAGCCGCAGAGCACCATGTTCCAGAATGGTAGCAGCACAGAAAATTTGTTCCTCAAAATTGGAGTCAGTGTGCCCAGTGATCCAGGCACTCAAACCTTCTAGCCAAGAGAGGAAAGCCTGGCTTCTT
>NW_004956253.1:4986-6035 GCF_000276665.1 Chinchilla lanigera
TGAAAACGTTCATCTTATGCCACTGAATGTTGGAAGTGTTTAACTTTGTTTTCATTTGTACAGGGACTAACAGCTAAGAGTTTGCCTTACATCTCAAAGAAGTCTTAGGATTTAGACTTTTCAGCAATGCTGAAACTGTTAGAATTTGGCAAATCTTGCAGATGGAATAAATGCCTTTTTTATAAAGGGGTGTGCATGAATCTTTGGGGGAGCCAAGGGCAAAATTTTATGGTCTAATGTAATATAATGTTGAGAGACTCAATACTGCTTCTTAAGGATTGTTAAACCTGTGTTAAAATGTCCAAGTTGTGAAATGGTAAGAATAAGCATGTCTTTGTGTCCGGCTTAAAGAAATGTGTCTGTTGCCAAGTTGACAAGCAGTGGATTGTAATGGTTGATACATCGTGTCAACTTGAGAATTGAGACATTTAGAAGCTTAACTAAGTGACTCAGAAGGGGGCCAGGGTCCTCGCTTTGTAAACATCCTGAGCTTGTGGAAGTGAAGGGCAAGGAGATGGTGTGGATAGAAAGCCAGCATACAATATAACGGAGAAAAAGAGGCTTTCTTCCCTCCCCTCTGCTTTTTGCACTTGTTGCTTTTGCTGTCTTCTGCCACCTTAAACTGTTGCCTCTGTCCCATGCCAACCTGCCATGGAGCCAGCTGATTATGGACTGAAACCTCCACAAACTGTGAGCTACATAAACCTTTCCTCCCTTCATTTTGGGTGTCAGATATTTTGTCCCAGCAACAAGAGAGAAGTAAACAAGACACAACCTTTGCTTCTCCTGGTTTGCTTGTTGCTGACTCTTTCTCAAAACAATTTATAGATGTGGACCATCCTCTCCCAGAATTCCATCCTCATCTGTCTGCCACAGAAGGATACTGGGAGGGATGCTGGAAAAACACGTTTGCAATTGGTTAATCTTTTTGCAAGATTTTATCCACTGACTGTGCCTTACTGATGCTTTGTTTTGCTTTGTTGAGACAGGGTCTTGGTATGTATCCAGGCTGGTCTTGAACTCACTATGTAGCCCAGGCTGGCCTTGAA
>NW_004956254.1:0-994 GCF_000276665.1 Chinchilla lanigera
TATTTAATTTCCAAGTGTTTATGGAGTTTTTGGAGTTCCTTCTGTCATTAATTTCCAGTTTCACTGCACTTTGGTCAGGTAATATGCACGAGATAATTTCAATTCTTTTGCATTTTGGAAGGTATGCTCTATGGGCTAAGATGTGGTCTATTTTAGAGAATGATCCATGTGCAGCTGAAAAAAATGAGTATTGTGATGTTGTGGGGTGGATCACTCTGTAGACATCTACTAAGTCCATTTCTTCACACCTTTGGTTCAGATCTCTTATTTCTTTGCTGATTTTTTGTCCACTTGACATATCTCTTTATGTCAATGGGGTGTTAAGGTCCCCTGTTACAATAGTGTTATTAATTATATGGGTTTTCATGCCTGTTAAGATTTGTCATATATAGTTCAGAGCTCCGATATTTGGTGCATAGATGTTTATGATTGTTATCTGACCCTCTTGAAGTTTTCCCTTGACTAGTATGTAGTGACCTTCTTTATCTCTTTTGATTGTTACCGGTTTGAAGTTTACATGGTCTTCAAACAGAATTGCTACCCCTGCTTTTTTCTGGGTTCCTGTTGCATGAAGGATTGTTTTCCATCCTTTGACCTTTAGTCTGCGGGTTTCCTTTTCAGTGAAATATGTTTCCTGTATACAGCATATTGTTGGTTTTTTTTTTTTAAATCCACTCTACTAGTCTGATTCTTTTGACTGGAGAATTTAGGCCATTAACATTTATAGTCACAACAGATATGTGTTGATTTATCATTTTCATGTTATTTACTTGTGCAGGTGTCCTATTTTTCTTCCTGTTTATTTGTTTGCTCTTCTTGACGTTTCATTCCTCATGTTGGTTTTGAAATTGCTGTCAGATTTTTGTCTGTCCAGAATATCTTTTAGTACTCTTTGTAACACTGGCTTGTTGCTCATGAAATTCTTCAATTGTTCTTTGTTGTGAAAATATTTTATTGCTCGGTTGAATTTGAGAGAGAGTTTGGCAGGGTACAT
>NW_004956254.1:1917-3922 GCF_000276665.1 Chinchilla lanigera
TTTTTCCTGTTGTTCAGGTTTACCTCTGGGTGACCTCTGAGTAGCTCTACTTAGCTTCGGGTTTTCTGGCAGTTTTTGATTTGTATCTAATTAACCCCGTTTTCAGACGTGGGCACTTGTGTCAGTCAATGCCCGACCTTCTGGTCCAGCGTCCCCTTGCAGTTCAGCGCATGGGTACGACCTGACTCAGGTTGCACTGGTGCGACAATCCCGCACCAGTGGACCTATGTCTCCAGGCAGTTTAGGGTACAGGCATAATTCGGACACAAACTGCAAGGTCTACAGTTTGTGAACTGCCTAAATCTATGTCTCCACTGAGTTCAGGACTCATACAGGAACCAGATTCAGCCCATATGGGTAGCAGTCAGCCTTCCCCAGCCTTCCACTTGCTGGAGGGTCTGGGCAAAGGCAAAGCACAGACTCGAATCCATCGGCCCTGCAGCTTCTGGAGTACTTGCTCGCTTGGGGCAGGGTGCGTGGCGCTCAGAGAGTCTGCTTGCCTTGCTCAGTGAGCCTGCTCGTCCAGCCCCCAGCCAGAGAAGTCCCCTTGGCCACTCAGTCCGGATCTCCTCTCTGCCGCTACAGTGACTCAGTCTGTAATGTTGGCTGGGTCCTTGTTCACCCGTTCGGCCCTCAGGGATTAGATGGGAAGTACCTGGCTCCCTCCATGCATTTCAGCTGGGAATCGTGGTGGTGTGCGTCCAGCACAGACTCTGACCCATGAGCCCTGCCGCTCCCGGAGAACTTGCTGTCTCGGTGCAAGGCACTCGGGACTGGGGGAGCCTGCTCGGCCGGCTCAGAGAACCTGCTCATCCCACCTGTCCCCTTGGCCTCTCTGTTCCCCAGCAACTCAGTCTGTAATGTCCACGGTGTCTTTGTTCTCACATCCTGCCCTCAGGGATTAGATGGGAGGTACCTGGGTCTCTGTGCGCATTTCAGCTGGGAATCGTGCTGGTGTGCGTCCAGCACAGACTCGATCCCAGGAGCCCTGGTGCTCCCGGTGAACTCCCTGTCTCGGCACCTGGTTTTTGTTCTTGAACTCTCTGCCTACCGTTATATCTTCAAGGTATTTACCTACTTTCTCCTCCAATAGATTTAGTGTTTCTGTTTTAATATTGAGATCTGACAACCATTTTGACTTGAAATTGGTGCATGGTGATAGGGTTGGGTCTATTTTCAATCTTTGGCAGGTAGCAAGCCAATTTTTCCAGCACCATTTACTAAAGTGGCTATAGTTTCTCCAGTGAGATTGTTTGGCCTCCTTATCAAAGATGAGGTGGCTGAGTGTGTTTTTGGTTGTTGCTGTTGCTTCCAGTCTGTTCCACTGATCCTCCGGTCTGTTTTTTAGCCACTACCAGATTGATTTCATCACACTAGCTTTATAGTGTAATTTCAGGTCAAGGATTGTGATTCCACCTGACTTGTCCTTGTTGTCCAGGATTGCTTTTGCTATTCTGGGTCTCTTCTGGTTCCAGATATATTTAAGGCATGTTTTATCAAGATCTATGAGGTTTGCTAATGGTAGTTGAATGGGAATTGTATTGAATCTGTGCAGCAGTTTTGGGATTATGGCCATTTTCACAATATTGGTCCTTCCTATCCATGAGCAAGGAATATTTTTCCATTTACTGAAATCTTCTTTGATGTCTTTTTTCAGAGTACTGTAGTTTTCACTGAAGAGAACTTTTACTTCTTTTGTTAAATTGATTCCAAATATTTCAATTTCTTAGATGTTCTTCTGAAAAGTATGGTTTCCTTAATTTCTGTTTCAATCTATTTGTTGTTTGTGTATAGGAATGCTATCGATTTCTGGGTGTTGGCTTTGAATCCAGCTACACTCCTGAGTTTGTTGATTAATTCAAGGAGTCTTCTGGTGGAGTTTTTGTGGTCTTCCATATAAAGTATCATGTCATCTACAAATAGTGATAGTTTTACTTCTTCCTTTCCTATCCTTATTCCTTTTATTTCTCTCTTCTGTCTAATTGCTCTGGCTAGTGGTTCCAGA
>NW_004956254.1:4936-6078 GCF_000276665.1 Chinchilla lanigera
TGTCATTAATTTCCAATTTCATTGCACTATGGTCAGATAATATGCACGGGATAATTTCAATTCTTTTGCATTTTGGAAGGTATGCTCTATGGGCTAAGATGTGGTCTATTTTAGCGAAATACCCATGTGCTGCTGAGAAAAATGTGTATTTTGATGTTGTGTGGTGGAACACTCTGTATACATCTTCTAACTCCATTTGTTCGCAGCTTTTGTTCAGATCTGTTATTTCCTTGCTGAATTTTTCTCCACTTGACCTATCTCTTTGTGTCAATGGGGTGTTGAGGTCTCCTGTTACAATAGTGTCATTAATTAGACAGGTTTTCTTGCCTGTTAAGATTTGTCTTATATAATTTGGAGCTTTGTCTTATATAATTTAAGATATGTCTTATATAATTTGGTGCATAGATGTTTATGACTGTTATCTCGTCCTCTTCTAGTTTTCCCCTGACTACAATATAGTGGCCTTCTTTATTTCTTTTGATTCATGTTGGTTTGAAATTTACATTGTCTGCCAACAGAATAGCTACCTCTTCTTTTTTCTGGGTTTCTGGTGAGTGGAGGATTGTTTTCCATCCTTTCACTTTTAGTCTGTGGATTTCCTTTTCAGTGAAATGTGTTTCCTGTACATAGCATATCCTTGGATTTTGTCTTTTAATCCAATCTTCCAGTCTGTTTCTTTTGACTGGACAATTGAGGCCATTTACATTTATAGTTATAACCTTTATATATTGATTTCTCATTTTCATGTTATTTAATTGTGTTGGTGTCCTACTTTTTGTACCTGTTTACTTGCTTGCTCTTCTTGTCATTTCTTTTGTACTGTTGTTTTTGAAATTGCAGTCAGATTTTTCTCTGTCTATAATATCTTTTAGTACTCTTTGTTATGCTGCCTTGGTGCTCATGAAGTTCTTCAATTGTTCTTTGTCGTGAAAATATTTTATTTCTCTGTTGAATTTGAGGGATAGTTTGGCAGGGTAAATCAGTCTTCGTTCATAGCTGTTCTGTCTCAGGATCTGTAATAGTTTACACCAAGCTCTTCTCAATTTTCTTTTTTTTTTATTTTAAGGATAAAAGGAGGGAAACATTAACAGACATACAACATTTTACAACATATCACAAGCACAATACAGACAATACAGAGT
>NW_004956255.1:0-6224 GCF_000276665.1 Chinchilla lanigera
TTATAATCAGATTTTTCTTTTCCTGAAAAGCATTTTAATAAATATTAAATGAAAGATACATATAATATATAGCACCTGATCTTTTTGCCTAATTTATTTATTATTTGGTATTGAGAGCTCTTTGTATACTTATTGCTACAATTCTTTGCTGTAAGACTTACAAATAATGTTTCCTAATATGGATCTTGTGTTTATTTTTTTAATAGTGTCTTTCATGGATCAATGCTAAACAGTTTTGATCAAGTTCAATCTATCAAATTTTGTCTTTCATAGGTCATGCTTTTGGTATCATACATAAGAATTATTTGCCTATTGAAGGTCACAAAGTTTTCCCCTATTTTTATGTTATAAAAATGTACATTTTTGCCTTTAACTTATGAATCCTTTTGGGGTTTTTATTCAGTAAGGGTAGGCTCAGGTCAAAGTTCAGCTTTGCATAAGAATGCCTAATCCTAATTGTTCCAATGCATTTTTTGGCTGTCTCCATAAATTTCTTTTGCATGATTGTCAGAAAGCAGGTGGGTTTATTGTGCGGGTCTACTTTTGCATTCACTATTTTGTTCCATTGACAAAATAACCTACTGGCACCTTCTAAGATTAATATAGTTAAATCACAGGTATAAAGACAGGAAATGTTTGGAGTCCGGGATACAGTTCAGTGGCACAGCACCTACCTGGCAAGTGCAATGTCTTGAGTTCATTTCCTAGTTAAAAAAACAAAACAAAAAAAATGAAACATAAAAACAGGAAATGTGACTCATTCAAAATTATATATATATTTTACAAAATTTGTAAGCTGTGTCCACTGTGTTTCCAAATATACGTTACAATAAGCATATCTATACCAAAAAAAAAACTTGCTGGAATGTTAATTGTATTTGTGCTTAAAGATAACATTGGAGAGGACCAAGAAGCACTGCAAAGCTTTCAATCCACAAGCACGTATGGCTTTCCATATATTTCTACAGTCTTTGACTCCCTTCACCAACATTTTGTAGCTTCAGTACACAGATATAGCATATTGTTTGTTACTTTTATATTTAGATGTGATTTTTTGAGATTTGTAAATATTATTTTTAAAACCAATATTTTAATGACATTGCTAGAATATAGAAATAAAAACTGATTTTTCTCATATCTTGTGGCATTATTGAACTCATTAATTACAATATCTCTTTCTGTAGATTGCTTTAGGTGTTCTACTAGAACAAGTATATTGTCTTTGTAAGTGACAGTTATATATTTTTAATATATATCTAATTTTCTCCTTTCTAGCTCAGTGTTTTATGTAATGTTGAATAGAAATAGTGAAAACAGATATTTTACTTTTTTTCCTTACCACCAAGTAGTATTTTATTTTATTATTTTATTTTTTTATTTTTTTATTTTTTTTTTTGGTTTTTCTCCGGTACCGGGAACCGAACTCACCACCTTGCGCTTGCCAGGAAGGCGCTTTTGCCGCTGAGCTAAATCCCCAGCCCCCCAAGTAGCATTTTAAAATGACTTTTTTTTTGTTTTGTTTTTGTTTTTTTCTGGTACCGGGATTCAAATTCACGACCTTGCACTTGCCAGGCAGGTGCTGTGCCACTGAGCTAAATTCCCAGCCCCTTAAAATTACTTTTATTGATACATTTTAGATACATAAAGATCACATTCATCATAGGGAACTTGTGCCTGTGTATAATATATCTTGATGCATCTTTTCCCCTATCTCTCTCCTCCCTTCAATACCTTTGCCCTTTTTATTTACAAAGGCTTTGTTTCTATTTTTTCCATTTTTTAAAAAAATTTCAACCACATTTACTAAGTTATGGAAGTTTTCCGATATTTTTAGTTTGCTAAGATATATATTTTTATTTTTATTTGTTTCTTTTCTTTTTATTTTAATCAAAATTACATATGAGATATTGTTAAATTAATTTTCTATATCAGTTAATTAGATTGTGTCTTCTTTTTTCTAATATGAAATGATGCAATAAACTGAGCAGTTTTGGTAAACACTGAGATAGCCCTTGGAATTCTTGGATAAACCACACTTAATTAATTACAATATTATATACATATATATTCAAATTGCTAATATTTTGCTAGTATTTTTGTATCAACACTCATAAGGGACATACTTTGCTTATACTGTCTTTTTATTTTAAAGAGAGAAAATATTCAATAAAAATGATGCAGAATTTCAAAGCAAGATGAGAAGAAATAAAAAATGATTATTATATTGCATGTTGTTATCTCCAAAGTAATTGCTCAGAGTACAAGATACAAGCATGCAAAACTGATCAAACAATGTAAGCACTAACTGTTCCTTTCAATGAACTAATAGAAATTACTAGTACAATTATCTCAGTTATCTTGTGTCTAATTTTTCCCTTTCCTTCTTTCCTCGTTTCCCCCATCCAAGCTGTTCTTTCCTTTGAGCAGTTTCTTTCCCTTTCACAATATCTGTTGTACCATTTGGATGTTATTTACTCTTTCATTTCCTTACACAAGAGGGACAATGTGACAATTACACTTGTGAATCTGGTTTATTTCACTTATGAGTATGGTCTCTAGTTGCATCCATTTACCTATGAAAGCCTCAAGTTTATCTTTCTTTATAGCTGAGTAGTACTCCACTGTGTAAAAATGCCACAACTTTTTTATTCATTTCTTGGTTGATGGGCACTTGGGTTGTTTCCAAGATTTAGCTATACAAATTGTACTGCTATCATGGGTGCACATATATTATGGTAGTATGATGTTTTCAGTTCTTCTGGAAAATACTCAGAGGGGAATAGCTGGGTCAAGTAGGACCGCTAATCCTAATCTTGTCAGGAATCTCTACACTGATTTCCAAAGTGGTTGTACCAGTCTATGCTCTGACCAAGAGTGAATAATTGCTCCTTTTTCCCCACAGCCTTGCGAGCACTTGTTACTGTTTAACTTTAATGTATAGATGTTTACTTCCTTTGGTAGATTGATTCCTAAGTATTTCATTTCTTTGATGCTGTTTTGAACGGTATGCTTTCCTAATTTCTCTCTCAGTGAGTTCGTTGTGTACAGGAATGCTATTCATTTTTGAGTGTTGACTTTGTATCCAGCTGTCCTGCTGAATTTGGTTATTAAATCAATGTCTTTTGGTGGAGTTTTATGGGTCTTCTATGTAGAATATCTATGAGTAATAATAATTTCACTTTTTCTTTTCTTATCCTTATTCCTTTTATTTCTCTCATTCTTTAAAAATAGCATTCTAGAAACATTACCCAGACCTTCTACTGTCTGGTCTGATTTATTTTGTTTTTTTAATCTTGGCATGAAATGAGTTACAAATTGTTACTCTCTCATCCAGTTTTATAAAGTAATTGTGAATGTATCTTTTCTTAGTATGTGTTTGCAGAACCATATGTCCATGACTTAAGAATATTCAAAATGGAAATTTTTACTAATGTGAATGAACCTTAAATTATGAACATCGGTAGATGTGAAAAAACTGTGGATGTAGCTAACCTGTATGCCACACAGTGTCACAGTTGTGCTGTTCTGTGCTTACTGCACAGTGTGAGTGTACAGCAGCACAGCATAGTCAGATACTTAGTGTACTTTTTTGTGTGTGTGTTTGGGCTTTTATAGGGTACATTATATATTTGTTTCAAAGGTGTATAAGGCTCGCTTTGCCAGACTTACAAATGAATTTTGACTTATGAATATGCTCTGGAACAGAACTTTTTCATAAGTTGAGGACCTAGTATATGTAATTATTACAATTAATATGGAGAGGTGGTACATGCATGTAATACATCTTAATTTTGTGCTATCTCTCCGTGTCTTTCTTTCCCTCTCCCTTTATTTCTCTTTCCTTACCCTTTCTTTCCCTCCCAGCTCCTTCCAATTTTTGGTTCCCTATTTTCAAAAGCTTTATTTTCATCATTTTTCCAATCCCTTTTCTCTTCACTCCTTCTCCCCTATATTAATCTCTGCTTCATACATCCATTTGAAGATCTCCATATTTTCTCTTTATTTATTTTCAGTTTAGACCATTCTCCTCACTCTCTCTCTCTCCTTATCTGTATCAAAAATGTTTAAACTCAGATATATATTGGTTTTCTCATATAAAAATTATGTATTTCTCACATGCTAAACTAGCATTGTCATTTAATTCTAGAAACTCTCATTTCTTTCTTAATTTCATCTGTGACCCATTGATCGTTCAAGATTATGTTGTTTAATATTCATATGCTTGCATAATTTCTATGGTTTCCTTTGCAATTAATTTCTAGTTTCATTATCCTCTGTTCTGATAATATGCATGGTTAAATTATGTTTCCTTTACATTTATTTATCATGCTTTTGCAGTTAGTATATGGTCTATTTTGGAAAAAGTTCCAAGTGCTCCTGAGAAGAACTTATATTTTCTCGTTGAGTATAACACTGTATGTACCTATTAAGTCCATTTGTTCAAAGGTTTGGTTTAATTCTGATATTCTTCATTGATATTTCTCTGATTTTTCTGTTTCACTGATCTATTTGTGATAGCAGTGCTTTGAGAACTCCTACTACAATTGTAATGATATGAAATTTAATTGTCACTAGTATTTATTTTACAAAGTTAAGGGTATTATAGTTTTGTGCATATATGTTTATAATTGCTATTGCTTTTGTTGAATAGTAAACTTTAACCAATATGTAGTGACCTTTTTTGGACTTTGTCTGAAAATACAATAAATACTGCTACTTGTTTTCAGATTTCCATTGTGTGGAACATTGTTTCTATCCTTTGACTTTGAATTCATGAATTTATTACCAGGTTTAATATGTTTTCTGTATATAATATACCATTGGATTTTGTTTCTTGATCAATTTTGCTAATTTGTGCTTTTAATTAATGAATTGAGACCATCCACATTGGTAGTGTAAGTGACAGATATTGACTTATTCTTGTCATTTTCTTGTTGTTGCTATCCTTTCTTTCTCTTCTACTTAATATCTTGCCCTATTTAGTACATTTATTTTATTGGACCTTTGGGTATTAGTTTACTTCTCTTTCTCTAGGATATCCTTGAGAATATTTTCAAGTGTTGGTTTTGTCATCATGATTTTCCTTAGATGTTATTTACTATGGAAATATCTTGTTTGTCCATTAATTTTGAAAGATAATTTTTACAGGATTAGTTTAATCTTTTCTAGCTTGAAATACTTCATTCCACCTCTCCTTTCCTTTAAACTTTGTACTGAAAAATCTGCTATAAGTGTAATGGATTTTCCTTTATTAGTGTTTTGCTGCTTTTCTCTAACAACCTTTAAGATTCTATTCTTGTACAGATTTCTGGCATTTGACTTATGATGTAACATGAGTGTTTTCTTTTCCTGATCATGGCTGTTTGGGGTTCTATATGATTCACTTATCCTTAGGTTAAATTATTTTTGTTCATCTGAAAACTTTTCTGCTATTCTATCTGCAAATAGACTTTTTATGCCCTCTGTTCTGTTACTCTTAATTCAATCATCTTTGTGTTATCTAGGGGCTGTTGGATCCATTCTTGATATTCTCTTGTTATTTTTACAGTACCTATCACGAAGTGATTCCCAACTACAGCATTGTCTTCTAATCTGACACTCTGTCCTCACACTGGTTGTTTCTGCTGCCCATAATATCTATCATATTCTTAATCTCCTGGATTTCAGTTTGAAACTTTTTAGTGGATTGTTATTTTTTTCTGTGCTTGGTGTTCATGTTTTGCATTATTTATCTTCCTTTAGCTCTGCTAGATTTTTTTTTTTTCTGCTAGATTTTTATTAGTGTCTGCTCTTGACTTGCTGACTATCTGTTTCATTGGGAACTTCATCTATTTAGTTATATTTCTTTAAATTTACACCTTACTTCTGTGTTTTGTTACCTGCACTGATATTCTCTTAGATATTTTTGCTATGTGGCTTTTGATTTTCCTCCCCTTGATTTTTTTTGGATTGACTTTCGGGGAGTTGGGAGTTTGGGGAGGTATTTTCTTACTTTGTTTTCTAATGTTACTATATTTTCATTGTTCTCTGATCCAGATTTGCCAGTTAATTATACTTGGTAGTTTTTTGCAAAGATGTCTTCTGGGCATTCGTAAGTACTGGCATTTTCTCTTGTCCCAGGATCCAGTAACTTCCATTTATTTGGGAGGACCAGTACCTTACTTTCCAAAAATGGAATACTGTGTCATGTCCAGCAGGCTATCCACTGTATTTCTCTTTATTTT
>NW_004956256.1:0-3148 GCF_000276665.1 Chinchilla lanigera
CTACGGACAAAGACAAGACCAGGCCCTGATGGATTCCCAGCAGAATTTTACAAGATATTCAGAGAGGATTTAATACCAACCCTCCTCAAACTCTTCAATGAAATTGAAAAGGAAGCAATCCTCTCTAACGCATTTCTGGAGGCAAGCATCATACTGATGCCAAAACCAGAGAAAGACCCAACCAAGAAAGAGAACTATAGACCAATCTCCCTAATGAATATAGATGCATAGGTACTCAATAAAATGCTAGCAAATAGAATGCAGCAAATCATCAAGCAAATCATGCATCAAGACCAAGTCTGATTTATTCCAGGAATGCAGGGTTGGTTCAATATACAGAAATCTATAAATGTTATACACCATATCAATGGAGGCAAAGACAGAAACCACAAGATCATCTCAATAGATGCAGAAGAAGCTTTTGACAAAGTCCAACATGCATTTATCATAAAAATTCTACAGAAAATAGGAATAGATCATCTTACCTTAATTTGATCAAAGCCATCTATGACACTCCATAAGCCAACATTTAATTAATTAATTTAATTTATTTAATTTAATGGGAGTCTTAGTTAGAGTAGACCTTTGACCCAAACTTGGCAGTTCTCTCAGCTTTCCTGGGCAAACACTTGTAAGGTTCATTACTTTCTTCTATCATCCTGAGAAATTCTACTGATTTTCTCCTCCACTGGCTAACCTCTGACTTCCCAGGCCTGCATCTCTTTCCAGCAGAGGTGAATAAATGTTCTTGGCATGTGAAGATTAAAGCCCCAAGGCACTTCAGGTGCCCTGAAGCAAATTTATTCAAACTTAATTTGACACTTCTAGTTGTGGTTTGTTTAGGATCAGAAACCAAATAGAATTCAATAGTGTATCTTGAAAATGAAGAGAGGGTATCTTGAAAATGAAGAAGGAGAAAAATGAACAAGGGCCAATAATATTTATTATTCAAAGGAAAGTTTTATCTTTCTGTGCCTGGTTGTCTTCAGGCACAGTAAAAAAACAGAAGAAAGAAGGAAAATTTCAGTGGAAGTATACTTTTGTCTGATATTAAAAAAAAACCTTTAAAAAAGACCTTTAGAAGAGTCATTCTTGACATGAAAGAGAAAACATTCTGATATTCTGGGATGCAAGCCTTAAAAAAGCAGGCAGAGTAAAAGAACATGTAGACATGAAAAAGTGATGACTGCAGAGAAGACCTGTTGTGAGTTATTTCAAAATTCAACGGCCGTCTCAGATGGTTGGTTTTTCTCTAAAATATTTGTACTTGTAAACTTCCTTGCCTTAGTGAGTAGGCATAAGTCTTTTTGCAGAGTGAAAAATCTGTTTAATGAACCCCATTTTTCTGAAGATGTGAAGTGCTGCTACAGAACATACTGTAAG
Organism: Chinchilla lanigera; assembly: GCF_000276665.1. NCBI lineage: Eukaryota > Metazoa > Chordata > Mammalia > Rodentia > Chinchillidae > Chinchilla > Chinchilla lanigera. Next base: position 1,384 of record NW_004956256.1, read on the forward strand.
GCAGACTCCAAAGAACACAATTTGTTTCTGTAACAGTACTGCATGTACAGAAGCATTGCTCTAAGTACTATGACTATCAGTCAGTCTCCAATCATGGTGACTTGTTTTATAGGGTTTTGTTTGTTTGTCTATAGGTTTTAGAAGGTGAACTGGTATACATGGCTTGCCAATTACAGTTGAGTGATTCTGGCCTCAGATATATATGAAAGTACGAGAGGGATCAAGAAGAAGAAAAGCAAGAAGGACTATGTCCTGTCTCTGGCAGACTCCTCACTTATACGGAATGGATGGCATCAACTGTTACACAGTTGTTTCCAATGCTCCTGACTCCCGAGAGTGAGTTATAGTCTATGTAGGAGCAAATGACGTCAAGCTGGCATTTGACTATAATTCTAGGTGAGGCTGGTAAAATAGTCTACTTAAAATCATGAAATGATGTTTTTTTTTTTGGTTTTTCTCCGGTACCGGGAACCGAACTCACGACCTTGCGCTTGCCAGGCAGGCGCTTTGCCGCTGAGCTAAATCCCCAGCCCTGATGTGTTTTTTAAAAAGTGCCTATAGGATAGAGTGAATTTTGTTAGTCAGAAGTGCTGCCAACCTTACTGACTTCCAGAGTATTTTATGCCTTGTAAATAACTATCAATGATATTTTCAGTCCTGTATAGCTTTAGCATAGTGAACTTTTGAAATTTAATGGGGTGGAAAATTCTTTTACAGCCTTCTCTTTTTTAGGAGAGATGTGCTCATTTGTCTGTAAATCTTTCCTTTGAATTTTAACTTGAGAAAAAGTAGAAGAGATAGGGGAGATCAGAGCCCTAGAAGTTCCTTACCCTTTTCAGTGATACCATTGCTTAGGAATATTTTTACAAGCCATGCTTTTAAGGTGACATTACCATAATGGTTAAAGTGGAGGAGTGTGACCCATGGGCTTCCTAGATGCTTGGCAGCTCTAAAACCTGGAACAGAGTATTTAAGTTCTGGGTGCCTCAGACCTTGTTTTCTGTAAAACCAGTCAAATGACAGTGTCTGTCTCGTGGGGTTACCATGGGGATTCAGTAAGTTAAGACAAGCACTTACAAGAGTGTCTGGCACATTTTAGCTATTATTATTGCTACTTTTGCCACTTTGCTTACTTTTGCTAATTATTTTCTTTGAGAGTCTATACCTACAGTTATGAATTAAATCCCTTGCAGAAATACAGTTGTCTGTGAATGATAACTCACTTAGAAGACTAGGGCCAAAATAGGAAGACTGGATAAAGAGGTGTACCCTGGTAGAGCTATGGAATGGGTCACTTAGTTAGCAACATCATTTATTGCCTACTTGTGTGGAGTTTTGTTCCGCCTTCCTTTGTTCACTGGATTGTATTAAGCTCAAACAGTTCACCTCAGAGGGGTTGGAAATTTTGTTTCTTGGAGGTATTTGATTCAGGGAGGCAGCTAGTTATGGTCTGTCAGATCAAGGTCTTCAACTGCAGTCTATGTGGAGCCAGGCTGAATGGTACCTTGATGAAACACAAAGAAACAGTTCATGATATTCTTTTTCCTTTGAATCAGTACCACAGCAAGTTGGGGAAAAATATTTCATCCCATTGCTTAAATAGCAGTCAGCAACCTTTTATTGTTGTTGATACTGTTTTTCATTTAGAGAAAATTTGTTTTTTTTTTGGTTTTTCTCCAGTACCGGGAACCGAACTCACGACCTTGCGCTTGCCAGGCAGGCGCTTTGCCGCTGAGCTAAATCCCCAGCCCCAAGAGAAAAATTG
>NW_004956256.1:6893-8661 GCF_000276665.1 Chinchilla lanigera
TGCAGCCAATCTGGCTATCACAGCCAGCTTTGCTATCACTGGCTATATTTTGTCTTCAACTCATAGGTGCATGTATACATGACTAAGACTTTCTAAGACTTTCAGTCACAACAGTATAACTGAAGGATGGGTACTGTATTTTAATACTCAATTTCATCTGTTCTTGGCTTTAGTTTTCAAATTACTGTCTTACTTTTGAGAATTTCTGATCACAAATATATGTTCAGTTTCTATCTATCCAGTTTTGGGCTGGGGGTTCAAGGAGATTATATAAATGTTTGATGTACTGAAATGATATGTTGGGACTTGAACCAATTAGGATTAAGCCTGAGCCAGCTGAAATAAGATTGAGTTAATTTATGCCACTCTTTTTTTCCAGTACTGAACTGGAGCAGAAACACCTTTCGTGCTAATGCTCACTTGTAAAATGTACAGATGATTATTTACCAGACAGAGAAATTATACACTCTAGTTGCATTTTAATATTGTGGCAGGCAGAGTATTGTAATAGCACAGTTTGCCTTTTGGCATGATTTTCTTGTCTGAAATGTAATATATTAGATTGCAATCAAAGTTAAAAGCTATAGTGGGATAGCTGTATTTACTCTCTGTAGATACATTGACCACAGTCCTGTAGTCAGTTTTTGTGAAGTAAATAGTAGTCATCAATAGTAACAATAGTAATTTAATCTTCTGTAAGTCATTGCTTTGCATCAAGTGCTGGGCTAAGCTCTGTGGTTGGCAGCAATTAATTATATATTTCAAAAATACCCTGAGCAGACTGATACTCCAGTTACTTGCTTTGGTCAGTACCTACTACGTACATGTATCAAAACACTACATTGTACCCCATATTGTGGATAACTATCATGTGTCAATTAATAAAATTCATATTAAAATAATTTATATCAAATAATTTTTGAAGTAGACACTACTGTCACTTTTTAGTTTTTGTTTTACAAGTGAAGTGAGAAGTTTAGAGATGTTTGCAAACCATTCCAAGTTAGAGCTGTGTTAGGAGGTCTGGCTGTTTTTGATGATGCCACCTGAGCTAGCAGCCTCTAGTCTTTTTTTTACTACTGTTCATGTTATAATTAGGCATACAGTGTCTTGGAAGCAAATAGATGGCACATTTCAGTGGAGTGACTGAGACAGTTGGTGTGGACAAGGATAGGAGACACCTGTAATAAGGAATTAGAAAGCATCCCCATGCTAATAATGAAAAATTTTATTATCTATGACTGCAGAGGCAGGAGGAGATCCACTGCTAATCAGAAGAGCATCACTGAACGACCAGAGAGGGCTGTCTGACAGGAGGTGGAGCCCTAGGCTCAGGGAATCAGCCATCCACGGGGTCAATAGGGAATAAGATTTGGAAATGAACACATGGACCCACCTTCCCTCTTTCTCTGCAGTCTTGGCAGTGGTCAGCATTGCCCAAATTCAAGTGGAAGCAGGAAGGAAAGGGGTCCTTGGATACAGTGTCAGATGCTTTCTGCCCAGAGCTGACTGAAAACAAATGGAAAGTCGCAGAGAAAACAGGAAATATCTAGTTTACAGATGCATTACTCACAAGATAATTTCTCAATGTCAAAACTTTAGCAAAGGCAGGATTTTCTGTCTGTAATGATTTGGAGATATCCACTTTTTTCCTTTTTCATAAGTATTTATGTTTAATTTCTACAAGTCATTTCCATTCTGCTTAAAATGTTACCCTTTACTATTTTTTTAGTATGCATCTACTTGTATGTAAATCTTTGAGTTTTTT
>NW_004956256.1:9391-11032 GCF_000276665.1 Chinchilla lanigera
GCTGTGCCTCTGAGCTAAATCCCCAGCACAAAAGAAGGTGATTATTAGAAGTCTGTTTCTGATTGTGGTACAATATAGATTTGTTAGTAATCTCTCTGTGTTTCTCATTTTGTGATGAAATAATGCACTTTGAAGGGACAAGTGCTGTTTTCTTTTGTAATCTATTTTTTTTTTTTGTCTTTTTGAGACAGGGTCTCACTATGCAGTTCAGGCTGGCCTTGAGCTCATTTTTGTAGCTGAGGCTGGCCTTGAACTCGTAAGGATCTTCCTGCCTCATCTTCCCAAGTGCTGGTATTACAGGCATGCACCACCATGCTTGGCTAGTTGCTTTTTCATGAAAAGTATTATATCAACTCTGAAACAGTATAGAAAATTAAAAATCTTGGAATGGTAAAAACTGTTCTTATAAAAGACAGATTATTTTATATAACAAAGTTCAGTCTGCTGTGAAGGCCATAATGATACTCCTCTCATACACAAAATTCATTTTATATGCATATTACTGAAGTCACACATAATCAATCATACTGATACTGAGGAGAAAAACATCTGGAAAAAGGAAAACAAGAAAATGGAGCAATGTTGTTATGGCTTGTGTCTTGACATTCCCCCAAAATCTCATGTGGTCATGGGTGGGGCTTTTGAGAGGTAGTTGGATCGAGAGTGTGTGATACTGGAATTAAGGGTGTATGATTACTAAATTAGTTCACTAATTGGTTTGGTATAATTATGGGTGTGGATAATGAGAATGCTCACCTGGGTGTGTGTGTGTTACTAGTCCTAAGGGTGTGGAGCCTGGACAGAATACAAGGGACAGAAAGAGAGCTGGTGTCATCTATTGCTGCTTTTGCTGCCTTCTGCCTTCCACCTTCCATGCCATGAACTGTTTCTCCTCTGTGATGACCTTCTGCTATGCCATCCTGACTTGTAGCCAGCCAATTTGGACTGAAATCTTTATAAGCTGTGAGCCAAAATAAACCTTTGCTCCTTAACTTTAGGTTTCAGGTATTTTGTCTCAGCAATGAGGAAAAGAACTTAAGACAGTTGTGATTTCAAATAGGAGTCTTTTTAAAATCACTAAGCTATATTGGAATAAAAATTACAAACTACTTTTATGTCTAAAACACATTTATTTTATTTTTTTATTAACACACACTTGCAGTAAATAATGATTACATTTATCATGGGGGTTTGGTACAAGTACATAACACATTTCAGTTTTTTTCTCCCCTATCCTTCCCTTGGCTTTCCTCTCCCTCCAACTCTCTGTCCCCACTGTATTTTCTTTATTTGCTTTTTTCTTTCATTTCCTTGCCCTCTTTTTGCTTCCCTCCCTGCTCTATATCTTGTTCCCTATTGCATTTGAAAAAGATCTCCCTACTTTCTGTTATCTATCTTTTATTTTGCTATTTTTTGAATCAGGCACAAACTGCTTTTGATAATAATCTGAAAATGTTTGTGAACTGAGTCATGTAAGCCAAAGAGTTGAATTATTATATTGATATGGCATGATAGAAAGTCCCTGAAGCATTTTAATTTCTTGAAAGACTAAGTTGTGAAAAATTTGTTTCATAAAAGTAGACACAGAAGAATCATATGCCGGACAGAGAGTTCTCCAGGAGCAGCAGAGCTCGTGGGTTC
>NW_004956257.1:0-6180 GCF_000276665.1 Chinchilla lanigera
CTAAACAGAAAAAACAAAAACAAACACAAAAAAAAGATGTGAGGACTCTGGGTATATAGGAGAACTCATGTATGAATCCCTGGATTCAGTTCCTAGCATTGCAGAACAGTGAAAGCACTCTTTCTTGAGAGCTTCTGTCATCATTCCCTCTTTAACCATCATCACAAAACTTGTCTTTTTGAGAGAGGGTTTCACTATGCAGTTCAGGCTGGCCTTGAACTTTGTCTTTCTGTTTTGCTTGCTTGCTTGCTTGCTTCCTGTGGTAGGGATTAAACCAAAGGTTTTGCACATGGTAGACAGTTACTATACTACTTACTGAGCAATATACTTCCACCACTGAAAACCCAACCTTTTATTATTATTATTATTATGTTGTTGTTGTTTTTTATCAGCGTCATAGCTTCTACACTCTCTGTCTAAGGACAACACAGTAAATGGAATTTTGGAAAGAGGAGATGGACATTTTTTTTTTTTTTTGTTACTGGGAGTTGAACTTGGGACCTTGAGCTTGCCAGGTAGACACTTGTACCGCTAAGCTATATCCCTGGCCTATTTTGTCTTTTTGAGAGTGGGTCTTGCTGTGCAGTTCAGGCTGACCTTGAGCTCACTTTGTAGCCCAGGCTGGCCTTGAACTCTGCAACGATCCTCCTGAGTGCTGGGATTACAGGTGTGCACCACCATCCCTGTCTCGAACCTTTTTTACAAATTATTTTATTTATTTATTTTTGAGAGTAGTTCAAGTTGGCCTTGACTTACTATTTAATTTTACTTTTTAAATTTTTTGAGACATTGTCTTGCTGTGTAGTTCAGGCTACCCTTGAGCTCACTGTGTAGGTCCAGGCTGCCCTTGAACTCACTATAATCCTCCTGCGTCAGCCTCCCAAATGCTGGGATTATAGGTGTTTGCCACCATCCGTGGTTGAAAACAGTCTTTCTGATTTACCCCTACTTGTACAGAATGTATTCACCTTACATCAAACTGTAATAGTGTCTTCTTTTTGGATGAGATGGTGCTGTATTCTCCAGGCTGGTTTGAAGTTGTGGGCTTAAGTGGTCCTCCCACCTCTACTTCTTTTTAAGTAGCCCAGCTTGTGCCAGTGTGTCTGGTTTATACAATCTCTTCTTGGTTATGGTTTTTATGCTCAACTGTTTTGTAGGCTTGTATTAGCTTTTGAATGCCTGTATGATAAACTTACAAGAAAATAACAGCATAACAAAGTGCTGTTTGTCACACTTAGTATGTAAATTATTGTGACCTTAAATTTCCCTTCTCCCTCAGCTAGACTTGGTTATGCGTACTTGAAATCCCAGTACTCTGTGAGGCTGAGATAGGAGGATCACAAGCTTGAGTCCACCCTGAGCAGTTTAATGACTGTCTCAACATTTAAAAGAGGGGCAGAGGAGTATAGCTCAGTGTGAATATTTCAGGTTCAGTCCTTTTAGTACCATCCATCTAAAAGAAAACAACAAATCTGTCTCCCTGAATACTTCAGATTTTTTTTTTTTAGGGTGGCATGTACCTCTGTTTTACTTCCCAATCCCTTTACACTAATTTGAAGACATGTTAATTATTTTTTGTCTGAATTTTTTCTGTTATTCTAGAATTTTGGAATATTGTTGAATTTACATTTAAGAAGGACAGTTTAAAAAAGCAGTGGATATTTCCACCTTTAAAAAGTTAGACTACTGGCCTAATGACTGCTTTGCAAAAGAAATATGAAAAGGAACCGCAGACATTCTGGATGACAGCCTATGAAGTTTTCCACTATTTCTCACAATAACATGCAGGCAAGCATACACTGCTGGATTCAGCTGCAGCTGCTCTTGTACTGAGTGGAATTTGACACTGCTTTGTTAGTAATAAAGTGGCATCTTTTTAATGAGAGTGCATATAAATTCACATGTGCAAGGTACTGTATGTTTATTTTTGGTCTTTTTGAGATAGGGTCTCACAGTGTAGTTCAGACTGGCCTTAGCTCACTTTGTAGCTGACAGTGATCCTCCTGCCTCAGTCTCTAGAGCCCTGGAATTACAGGTGTGTGCCACTAAGCCTGGCAGGGTACTGTTTGTTTTGTCTCTCCCTGAATAGCGTAGCCAGAGTCACTGAACTTGCAAAAACATTTACGAAATCTCTGGTTCCAAAATTCCTAATTGTATTTTTTTTTTTTTTCCTAATTGTATTAAATGATTTTGATTTCAGTATATTCATTGTAAATCTGAGAATACATAAAATCATTATTTTATCATACTTGGTGAGTTAACTTTAAGAATTTTATACTGTAGAATGTTTGGAAAAGTAAATTTCCTAAAGATTGCCGTAAGCAGGGCCGGGGTTGTACCTCAGTAGCACAAGTGCCTGTCTGGAAAGTGCAAGGTCCTGAGTTCAGTTCCCAGTATGAAAAACAAAAAAAAGATTGGTATAAGTTCAGTGTTAATTTGGTGTGATTCAGGCTGTATTTAGTATTTTAACTATTTCAGGTTTCTCTTTATCTTTCAAAAAATCAGGAGCCTTTGTATTAAATTTATTATTGTGGTTTTGGTTTGGTTCCTTCAATTTTTGTTTTATTTCATATTTTGGGTGTTGGGGATTGAACCCAGGGCCTTGCATGTGCTAGTCATTCTCTGCTGCTGAGTATATACCCAGCCCTCCTTTTTGTAGATTTATTTGTTTGTTTGTTTATTTATTTATTTATTGTTTTTGAGGTAGGATCTTACTGTGCAGTTCAGGTTGGCCTTGAGCTCACTTTGTAGCCCAGGTTGGTCTCAAACTCACAACGATCCTCCTCCCTCAGCCTCCCGAGTGCTGGGATTACGGGCATGCGCCCACACACCCAGCTTTCTTGTAGATTTAAAGGCCTACAGTACCATCCTGTTTTCTCAATGATGGAAAGAAGTCCAGGTAGCCTTGTTCTGTTAACTGGAAGAACAGAATCTTAAGGAGTGGGTCACATACAGTGTTACTCATCTTTCCTGTGGCAGGTACCTTAACAGAGGTATTAAGGAATGAGATAGAGTAATTCCAGTTTTATGAATTAATCTTTTAACAGTTTAATTGATTAGTACTGGGAAGTGAACCCAGGTCCTTCACTATGCTACATCCCTGGCCCCCCTTTTTTTAATAGTACTTGTGGTTTGACTCCAGGACCTTGATATGCCCTCAGCTCTTTTACAGTTTTCTTTTTTGTCTTTTTCAGACAAGGTCTTGCTATGCAGTTCAGGCTGACCTTGTTTTCACTTTGTAGCCCAGGCTGGTCTCGAACTCACGATGATCCTCCTGCCTCAGCCTCCTCAGTACTGGGATTACAGATGTGTGCCACCACGCCCAGCTACATTTTTTATTTTGAGATAGGATCTTGCTAAATTTCCCAGGCTGGCCTAGAGCTTGAAATTCTTCTACCCTCCAACAGTGCTTGGATGTATCACCATATGAGGGTTTTTATTTTATTTTGAAAGAAGGTCTTGTTAAATTGTCCAGTTTAACTGGGCAGGGTGGCACATGCCTATAATCACAGCACTTGAGAGGCTGAGGCAGGAGGATCAGTGTGACTTCGTGGCCAGCTTGAACTTCATGTAAGACACTGTCTCAGGAACAAAAAAAATCCCAGGTTGACCTCCAGCTTGTGATCCTCCTGTCTCAGCCTCTTTTTTTTTTTTGGTTTTTCTCCGGTACCGGGAACCGAACTCACGACCTTGCGCTTGGCAGGCAGGCGCTTTTGCCGCTGAGCTAAATTCCCAGCCCCTGTGTCAGCCTCTTGAGTAGCTGCTATTGCAGGCATGGGACCACATCATCCTCCTGTCTCAGCCACTGTGCCTGCTTGGGTTGTGTTTCAGATAGCATCTCGTTGCATTGTCCAGGCTAGCTGTACACGGTTGAGGCTCAGGTGATCCTGCTGTCAGTGTCCCACATGATTAACTGACACTATTAGGGTATACCACCATTTCTGGCTTTGTATGAACTTTCTTTTTTTTAAGATAGGGTGTTCTGTGTAGCCGAGGCAGGCCTTAGACTCATGGTGGTCCTCCTTCCTCAGCCTCCAAGTACTGGGATTAAAGATGTGTGCCATTACACCTAGCTAGAATTAACTTTTCATTTTTTATTAATTTTTGGTCTTTGAATCACGGCCTCAATATGTAGTTTTGGCTTGCCTTGAATTCATTATGTAGCTCAGGCTAGTCACAAACTTGGCAGGGATTCTTCTGCCTCAGCCTCCTCAGTGCCCAGGATTACAGGCATGTACCACTACACCTGGCTGGAATTAACTTTTTAAGCGTCTGTTCATTTTTGTAGTGAGAAATTTCAAGATTCAAAACGATACAGCACACACTATATCTGTGTATATATATCTTTGTGTGTTTTAACATTCCTTTCAGTTAGTTGGAAATAAAGCCATATATTCAGATATTTGGGCTGGTAGGTCTTGGATTTGAACAAGAACAGTTTGTGATGTAACAGTGGCCTCCACCCCTTCCTTGTAATCTTTTCTTATGCAGTCTCATCCTTCCTCTTGACCTTTCTGTTACGTAGAACTTCTCCTGCCCTCTTCATGCACTTCCCTTTCAGCCCCTCGTTCTGAGTGCTACTGTTTTATCCCTCCCCTTTCAGCCTGAATTTTCTTCTGGCCTGTGGTCTTGTCTCCCCATCAGCTTTCCAGCCTTCACATTTCTCATGTTTGGGCAGCTCACTGGTAACCACGTCTCCTTAGAAAGCTTTACCTTTAGAAGGCTTACTTGCTTTCAAGTCCTCGCTCCTCCTTGGCAGATTGACTTTTTTTTTTTGCTAGCCATAGGCATAGCTTCACTGTCAAATCTCACCTCTCCCTCTGTGTTTTAATGTATACTGCAGAGATAGAGTAATAACATTGTATTGGCTGTTCTGTAGATGTTCAGGATATGATCAGTGAAGTGACCAGAATTCCTGCGAAGAAAGAATAAAGCTGCACGCGCACATGTACAGGTAGTGACATTTTAGAGGGATGGTCATGCTACATTTTGTTGATTTGGTTTTTTGTTTTTGTTTTTGTTTTTGGTACTGGGAATTGACCTCAGAACCTTGCGCTTGCCAGGCAGTTGCTTGTACCGCTGAGCTACATTCCCAGCTCTTACATTTTGTTGAGAAAGTAGTATTTGAGCAAGAAATCGAGAAGTAAGCCTTGTGAGTATGGGGAGGAAGGTTGGGCATGGGGAGCATTTCATGTAGTCTAGAGGGAAGGCCTGTGTAGAGGCTGCTTGGTGAGCTCATTCTTTGTGTATCTGAGGAACAGTCCTTCGTGTATCCGGGGACTGCTGTGGTGGAGTATGGTGAACACAGGGCTAAGTAGGAAGGGAAGGAATTGGAGAGAAACCAGTGGGCTTTGTGGGTAGTTAAGGGCCTCAGCTTTTACCTCAAGCAAAATGGGAAACTGAGGCAGGACCTCTTTTTTTTCCTTTTGGGACAGGATTCCACTAATCCACTGGGTTGGCCTTGGAACTCTTTGTATTGCCCAGGCTGGCCTGAAACTCATGACCTTTGTGCCTCAGCCTCCTGAGTGCTGGGATTATAGGCGTATGCCACTACAGCCTGTTTTTTTGGTTCCTTCAGTGCTAGGGATGTAACCGATGACCTTCTGCATGCTAGGCAGTCATTCTACCATTGAGCTACATTCTCAGACCTATCGTGAATTTTTTCCTATGATATTGAAATTGTACTTTCTTGGTATATAAATATTACAATTTTACATTAGGAATGTAAAATTTTTCATTCATTGGTGTGCAGCCATCTTGCCACTAGTTATTTTTCTTTCTTTCCTTTTTTTTTTTTTTTTGAGGCAAGGTCTCACTGTGTAGTGCAGGCTGGCCTTGAGTTCACTCTATAGCCCAGTGCTGGGATTATAGGCCTGCACCACTATGCCTGGTCTGCTGTTCATTTTTAAAATATTTTAATCATTCTTGATAATGTTTTTATGGAGCAGTTTTAATTTGTGATTTAACTTTCTGTGAAAGAACACACAAAGTCTTCCCTGCCCAGAGATTCAGAACACTGTATCCTTGTTGAAGGATACACTTTGAGAAAAGGATACCGCTTCTTCTGTATTTTGAGGATTTTCTTCAGATACTTATCTTTAGTTTAGGTTATCATTTTGTTTTCAGCAGTACTTTTCTTCTGCTTTATGTTACAGAAACAACATGGTAGAATGGTATTAA
>NW_004956258.1:0-911 GCF_000276665.1 Chinchilla lanigera
ATGAAAAACCTTGCAGATTTGAATCCTCCAAAGAAATGTTTTGAAATACAGGAAAATGAACACAAAATTTATATCATGCTGAAGACCTGGGTGTGGGAGACTCGAGAACTTAGTGTCTAAGAAGGCGGCTAAGTTGTTGGGTGCTACTTCCTGTTTGTTCCATTGCTCATCTCCGTGGCCCCACCTTTCCACCAGCGCAGCTTGGAAGATGGAAATATGCTTTCTCTATCACTTTTTCTTTGTTTCACTTTGGTTTTTGTTTTTTATATACTGTTATTGTTATTATTATTACTGAGACAAGTCTCACTTTGTAGTGCAGACTGGCTTTGAAGTCACTATGTATCCCAGGTTAGACTCAGAAAGCACAGCAGTCATCCTGCCTCAGCCCCCAGATTGCTGAGATTGGTTGTGCCACCATGCTCATCTCACTTTGGTTTTAAAAAATTTTATCTCATAGCCGGGCGTGGTGGCACATGCCTGTAAGCTCAGCACTCGGGAGGCTGAGGCAGGAGGATGGTTGTTAGTTACAGGTCAGCCTGGACTACAGAGTGAGCCCAGGGCCAGCCTGAAGTAGATAATGAGACCCTGTCTCAAAAAGATGAAAAATAAAAAGTATTTTCTCTTTAGCATTTGTTGATGTGGAAGGTTAAACTCCTCTCCTGGGCCTATAGGAACATTTATTCTATTTGTATGAGATTTTACTGGATTTCAAAATTGGAAATGAAGTCAATTGACATTTTATTTTTTCTGTAGTATTTTTAAGACAGGATATCTCTACCCAGGACATTTTTCATTTGTTATCATTTTGCCTTTAAGAAGAATTTATTTAGCTGTGCATTGTGGCACACATCTGTAATCCCAGCACTCAGGAGGCTGAGGCAGGAGGATCATTGCAACATTTAGACCAGCCT
>NW_004956258.1:2451-3145 GCF_000276665.1 Chinchilla lanigera
TTGTAGGCGCTTCACATCAGTTGTCTCCAAGGCAGGGTGGGCTGACAGAAGGGCAACTGTTCATGGCAGTGGAAGATGGCAAAAAAATCTCAAAGTAAAGAAAAGAAGAAAGTTACTGCTGATGGCCAAGTATGGTGATTCATTCCTGTAATCTCAGTGCTTCATTGGCTGAGGCAGGGGCATTTGCAGCCAGCCTGGCCTACAGCATAGGTTCAAGACTAGCCTAAAGCACATAGTGAGACTTTGTCAAAATGCAAAAAGAAAGAAAAATGAAATTTTCAGCAGAAATCAAACTATTTTAGCTTAATAAATGTCTGCATTTGAAGGCAAGAATCTAACCTCTCATCTGCTCATCTGAATCTGCAGATAAAGTCATCCTGGGCTGCAGTTCACAGGGGAGACTGGCTGAGCGCAGATATGGTGCATGTGTTCCAGCAGGTGTGACTCACCAGGGCTGGAAGCGGTGGCCGGGTGCTCAGTCTCCCAGTAATCCAGGCAGTGACTCCAGGATCCAGGACAGTGGATGGCTTCTCAGAGGCTTTTATTGACTCCTGACCCTGTCTCCCATTTTAGACAAAGTTTTCCAATCAGAGTGTTGAATCTGAGCCACCACGTTGTTAATCCTGACTGCTCCACGTTAACATTGAGATAGAATGAAAAGTCTCATTGAAAGGCAAGAACTAAGAAGGGTTTG
>NW_004956258.1:4665-5979 GCF_000276665.1 Chinchilla lanigera
AGATTATTGACCAAGGTGAGGGATGTCATCCCTGTACTCTCGCTATATGGATCAACATTAGCTCAGTGGCTATATTTAAAATCTTATTGGTTAATTCTAATTTGACCTACATTGTACCCACCATTATGACTTTGGTCTATGAAGCTTTCTCAATCAATTTTCTTCCTTTGAACCTCCCTTATTTCTTAGAGTTAATTCTTTAATTTTGGTTGAACACAAACTTGGCATATATGATATCTAGCCTGTTGGGAATTCAATTTTCCCCCCTGTATCATAGGTATCAGAATGAAAGATGGAAATTGGAAATCCAGAGAGTATTACAGTGCCACAGCAGTGACCCTTAAACCTAACACTACCCCTGAGGGCACAGAGGGACATTTGGTGTTTGCTGTCCCAGCAGGGAAAGGGAGGTTCAGCTGGGATCAGCTCAGCAAACCAACTGAGAGGATGAAATCTAGGAATGTGAGCTGAGGCAGAGCTGAGAGGGCAGCATTACCAGCTAGAGCCAGCAAATCAGAGTTTTCCAAGGTTAAGATCCTCAGAAGGCAGAAGCTGCTCAGAGCCAGGCATTATGGGGCATAGCTGCAATCCCAGTGCTTGGGAGGCTGAGATGGAGGACAGAGTTCAAGGCCATCCGGGGTCACATAGTGCATTACAGGCCATCCTGGACTACATTGTAAGGACTGTCTCAAAACCAAAAGAGGAGCTGGGTGTGGTGCTGCACACCTGTAATCCAAACAAAGCAGAGCTAAGGCAGGAGGAACATTGCAAGTTCAAGGCCAGCCTGTGCTACAAAGTGAGTTCAAGGCCAGCCTGAACTGCAGAGTGAGACCCTGTCTAAAAAAAAGACCAAAAACAAAACAAATAAGCACACAAAAATAAAATAGCATTAAAAAAAGAAGCTCAGGTCTCTTTAGGATTTTGGCAAAAAAATATGTGACTCAAAGGCCAGTGGACCTGTCACCATACCAGACATACTGGGAACCCTTGTGTTCCAGAGTCAGTTTCTTCTCCCAGGGAATTTTCATAGGCTACCTTCAGCCCCAGTAGGAATTAACTTTCCTTGTCTGTTCCGCAGTAACAAAGGGCAAAGATGCTCTCTACAGAGTCTGATCAGGAGGGAACATCAGATATATTTAAAAAATGTTGCTTTTTTCTTTACATACAACACACAGTCAACTCATACGACACTTCCTCATAACATTCAAACTCACTTGGGAGGCTGAGGCAGGAGGATCCCTGTGAGTTCGAGACCACCCTGGGCTACATGGTGGGCAGAAGCCAGCGTGAACTGAAGAGCAAGACCCTGTCTCA
>NW_004956259.1:0-868 GCF_000276665.1 Chinchilla lanigera
TTTTTTTTTTTTTGAGTTCTTTATACATTCACAATAGTAATCCTTTGTCTAATGAGCAGCTGAAAGACATTTTTTTCCCACATTGTGTGAGGGGGTAGTCTCTTCACTTGGTGGTTTCTCTTGCTGTGCAAAAGCTTTTAAATAAGATGAGATTACAGCTGTTGATTCTTTATGATAGTTCCTGTGGGATGGGGGTTCTGTTTATAAAGTCTTTGCCTATACCAATATCTTCAAGAGATTTACTTATTCTATGTTCCAGCAGATTTAATGTTTTTGTTTTCATACTGAGGTCTTTGATACATTTCTAATTTAGTTTAGTGCATGATGGAAGATATGGGTCCAGTTCTAATCTTTGGCATGTTCAGAGCCAGTTTTTCCAGCACCATTAAAGAGACTATCTGTCTTCCAGTGAATGTTTGGCACCATTGTCAAAGACAAGGTGGCTGAGTATGTCTAAAGTTGTTTCTGCATTTTCTAATCCATTTCATTGATTTCCAGATTTTTTTTTTCACCAGTATTATGCTGTTTTATCACAGCAGCTTGATAGTATAATTTCAAGTCAAGGATTGAGATGTCACCTGCCTTGCATTTGTTGCCTAGAATTACCTTTGCTATTCTAGCTCTTTTCCAGTTCCAAATGAATTTTAGGATTTTTTTCTCTAATTTTGTGAGATACACCACGGGAATTTTGACTGCAGTTACATTAAATCTGTATAATAGTTTGGAAGTATTACCATTTTCACTATATTTATTCTTTCTACCCAAGAACAAGGGATATCTTTCCATTTTCTGATGTCCTCTTCAACCCTTTTCAGAGTACTGTAGTTTTCAATGTAAAGGTGCTTTACATTCTCATTAGACTGATTCC
>NW_004956259.1:2490-3496 GCF_000276665.1 Chinchilla lanigera
TGAACCATTGGTTGTTCAAGGGGGTAGTGTTTAGTTTCCATGTGTTTATGAAGCTCTTATGGTTTCTTTTGCTATTGATTTCTAATTTCATTACACTATGGTCTGATAATATGCATGAGATAATTTTAATTCCTTTGCACTTACTTAAGCATGTTCTGTGAGGTAGAATGTGGTCTGATTTGGAGAATATCCCATGGACAGCTGAGACAAATGTGTATTCTTGTGTTGTAGGGTGGAACAGTCTGTAGGCATCTACTAAGCCCATTTGTTCACAGTTTTGATTCAGTTCTGTTACTTCATTGTTGATTTTCTGTCTAGTTGATCTGTCCTTTTGTGACAGTGGGGTATTGAGATCCCTCAATACAGTTGTGTTAGTGCTTATTTGGTTTTTCATGCCTGTTAATATTTATTTTATATAGTTAGGTGCACTGATATTGTATATATATTTATGACTGTATATATATGCACTGCATATATACTTATGATTGCTAACTCTCCCTCTTGGATTGTTCCCTTTGCAAGGATGTATATCTTTCTTAATCAGTCTTGGCTTGAAATTCACTTTGGATGCGAATAGAGTATCTATCCTTGCTTTTTTCTGGGTTTCTGTCACATGAAGTATCATTTTCTATTTTTGATTTTTGGTCTATGAATTTGTTTTTTAGTTAAATGTGTTTCTTCTATGCAGCATATTTTTTTTTAATTTTAAAAATAAAAGGAGGAAAATATTAACAGAGAGACAATATTTTACAAAATAGCAAAGGAACAGTACAGACAGTACAGAGTTACAAACAAAGTGGTAGGGAATTAACAATGCTTGTTGTATTACATATTGATATCTTCAAAGTGGTTTCTCATAAAAACAGATAGAGACATGCAATGCTTATCAACCAAGGACTCATTGACAGTTTCTTTCAGCAAAGAAATACAATACAGTAGAACAGCCATGTTGGCTATCCTGCATATACATACATACAAACTTTCTTCTTTCCCTTCTCTTTTCCCA
>NW_004956259.1:4956-6286 GCF_000276665.1 Chinchilla lanigera
TCTATTGCAAGTTCCTATCTCTTTAATTTTTGCCTAGTCTCTAGTTCTTTGGCACTGTGCCACAGTACTTTCTGTGACCTTTTGTCAATCTCAGTCTTGGAATACCAGGAAGAACAGCTGTTTAGAAAAATCACTTCACTTTTGATTATAGTGGCACCATCAGCAATGACAATAGAATTAAGCACAGCCTACAAAATGCAAAACTGAGCTAATCATTATTTTTTCAGCTTTAATAGTAATGAACTAGATTTGTGGTTATATAACAAAATCTAAAACAAAACAGAAAATTATATGCAGTATACAAGTCCTTAATATGTTAATTTCACCCTCAGTGTTTGAAATTTAAAATGGGCTAAGGAGAAGGAGAGAAACCTAAGAAGAGGAAGAGATATGAAGTAAGGTTGGAGGACAAAGGGAGTCAGGCTAACGTTGCTAAACTGGTACAGAAGACTGGAGAGAAAGAGAGAAGGAACAAATAAAAATAACAGAACAGAACAGAACTAGAACCACCAAGAGGCTAGAAACCAAATTTACCCTTATATAAAAACAAGATCAAAAAATGAAGGAGTAGAACAAAACAAAAACAAGAAATATAAAACCACCACCACCACAACAACAACAATGAAAAATAAACAAATGAGAGAGAGAGGAAAAAAAAAGTCCACTTTCAGGTTTGTGTCTGCTGCCACTGATGGACAATATGTGGAGACAGGGTCCAGATCCGTGTTCATTTATCCCAGCAAGTCAGCCATAGCTTTCTGTCAGGGTAATGGATAATCTCAGCAAGCCTGCCCCTTCTGGCCAAGACCAGACTCATTTGGTCTGCAGCTGTCAGCATAACTTTCATGGGCCTGAGTTCACCTGGGAGCTACCAGGTGGAGCCAGCAGCCACTTTGAGTTCTGAGCTCATTTACTCCGTCTCCAAAATGGCTCCTGGCCAATTGTCCTTGCACGGGACAACTAAGCCTTCTTCAGCACTCACTGCTGTAAAGGCCTCACAAGGGACATGCATGGCCTCACAAAGAACATGACAAAGAAAGATTATTAATTACCCTATTCTCCCACCTGCTTTGTTCCGCATTCTAGCCACTCCTCGAAACTCCCTGAGACGTACGGTTCCCTTCTTGTAATTTTCCTATAGTTTCTATAGTTTTTTGGAAGACTGCTTCACAAAGACCTTGCTTGCCAAGTAGGATGTGGTTTATGTGGTTTTTTGGTTTAAAAGCTGCTCTCACACCTGGTTTGCTGCTGACCTGATCCTACCCTGCGTGGAGGCTCTCAGTCAGTCGCTGGCCAGCTAATAAAGGCTCACTTTTAAATCTCAATTGGC
>NW_004956260.1:0-1971 GCF_000276665.1 Chinchilla lanigera
TGTAGAATCGGAGTCCTGAGGGCCCCAAGGAGCACAGACGCCTGCCTGGCTCAGACCTGAGCGTGAGGCGGCCTAGCGCACGTGGAGGTGGCACTGTGCACCCCGGGAAGAGTCCTGGGTCCCAGCTGCTCAGTTGGCACTTTGGGGCCAGTCCCACCCTTGCTTTCCTTTTCTAACAGATTCACTGCTACACCTAAGGTGTATCCCTCACACCCTAAGGTGTACCACACACACCCAACTTCACTGCCTCCTAATGTAAACAGCCTAAGGCCGGTAATCCCAGCAGTCTGGGAAGCTGAAGCAAGAGGATTGCTGTGAGTTTGAGGTCAGCCTGGGCTACTTAGTGAGTTCAAGGCCAGCCTCAAGTATATGTATTGAAACTGTGTCTCAAAAAAAGAAAGAAAGGTAAACAGCCTAAAACCTGATCAGTGTGATTTAATCCTATTTGAAGAGTTAGCTTTCAAAACAGTTAAACTGGCGTGGTAGTCCACGCCTGTAATCCCAGCACTCAGAAGGCTGAGGCAGGAAAAGCACCTTAAATCAAAGTCAGCCTAGACTACAGAGAAAGACTCTGTCTCAAAAGGGGTGGTAGTCCACCCCTGTAATCCCAGCACTCAGAAGGCTGAGGCAGGAAAAGCACCTTAAATCAAAGCCAGCCTAGACTATAGAGACAGCCTCTGTCTCAAAAGGTATTTAATAAAGTACTCAACTGTTAGTTTGTAAAATATAGCATGTGTGCAGCATGCACACAAAACAAAGATCTAAAACAAAGGAACAAACAAAGCTCCTGTGGTGGTGCATGGTGTTCATCCCAGCATTTGGGAGGCTGAAGCAGGAGGAGTGCTAGTGTTATAGAAAACAGACTAAACACGGGAAGAAAGGGCACTGAGAAGGATTAGCAGGCAGTTGATTACCCTAGTGGGCTTGACTGGGTTTTCTCTCAAAGAATCAGACCCCACCAAGTGGGGGTTTGTGGTACTTCTATAGGGAGTGCAGGCAGGGAGGTACAAAGGAGATTGGTGCATTATGATTGGAGGGTTGGGTGACACCATGGGTCCCTAAGGAAGTTTAAACATCTCAAGTGACATGGCAAGGCCATCAGTGAAACAAGCATGAATTCCACAAAGGAAGAAGTGTTCTGTTGTATCTGAAGTCAAGTTTCAAGGCCCTCAGTTACACAGAGGCAGTAAAGACAGGGATTGACACAAAGGAAGGAGTGTTCTGTTATCAGGCCTGCTGGACATGTCTGCTTGGTCTTGGTGGGCTTCCTGGGTAGGCTTTAGTTAAAATTTTAATTTCCTCCTTCAATAGGAGCTTCAGCTAGGGTAGGGCTACCTAGTGAATATAAGGCCAGCCTAAACTCCAGAGCAAAAGTGTCTCAAAAAACACACAAGAAAACAAACCTGACAGCAAAATGGTTTTATTTTGAAGACCAGGTCCACTCACACAGCATTACCACATGCAAAAGAGTTTCCAACCAGTTTGCATCCTCCGCAGCTGGGCTGGAATGTTGTATTCTCCCTATTGAGAATGGGAAACCAGGGATTGGGATGTAGCTCAGAGGCACATCGTCAGCCCCGCAAGCAGGAGGTCATGAATTTGATTACTGGTGACCCCCCACCCCCAAAAAGGTGGAGAAACATTAGCCTCTGTGTCCTGTTGTGATGTATATTGGACACATCCTGTTCAAGTACTTTCCCTTGTATCTGTTGGCCACCAATGGGTCTTTTCTCCTGGTGACCTGCGCAGCGGTTCTTGCAGACCTTTTTGTGGGGTTGCTGTCATGTTTTCTAGTTTATATTCTGCAAACGAGCCCTTTTCTGGCTCACATGTGATCACCTACTCTGTGTGCTCACTCCCTTGGTGGTGTATTTTGATGCACAGATCCTCTCCTCTCCTCTCTCCTCTCCTCTCCTCTCCTCTCCTCTCCTCTCCTCTCCTTCCCCTCCCTTTCCTTTCAGACAAGGTCTC
>NW_004956260.1:2796-3886 GCF_000276665.1 Chinchilla lanigera
TTGCTGAGGCAATTGCTGAGCCAAGTTTAGTTAAGCTTCTAAACTTGTCAAATTGCATAATGAATCAACCACTACAGCTGGGATTAGAGGTGTGCCCTGTGGTGCCTGGTTTCAATATTTTTACTTTGAATATTGTTCAAGTGCAGCAGTCAGCCTTCCGGGACTAGGGATTTTTAGCACCATGTTGAAGACATCTTTTCTTACTTTTATTATTTAGTTTTTGGTTTTTTGAGACAGGTTGTTGCTATGCAGTTCAGCCTGACCTTGAACTCACTATGTAGCTGAGGTTGGCCTGGAACTCATGACAACCCTCTTGCCTCAGCCTCCCAAGTGCTGGGATTACAGGTGTTCACCATCACGCCCAGGGTATATTTTGCTAATTTTAGGCCTTTTCCTAAGCTTAGACCTCCACCTCAGCACTGGGGACAGTGTGAGCCAGTGAAGTCCTTGTCACAGAGGGAATTCCATGGCACTGGAGGGTGTTCCATGGCGTCCCTGGCTTCTACCCGGTATATGCCAAGAGCCACCCCATTCTATCAGTTGTGACAATCAAATATGTCTCCAGATATTGCCAACTCTCCCCTTGGTGGCAGTGTTTTTGCAGTTTAGAAACCAGGGCTAGAGGGCGAAGGTGTAGCTTGGTGATAGAAGTCATGGGTATAAAAAAACCAAAACCAAAACCAAAAGAAAACCGCCAGGGTTGTAACTCAGTGGCATAAGCGCTTGCCTGGCAAGCCTGAGGTCATGAGTTCGAGTCTCACTACCAAAAACAAAACGAAAAGCGAGTCATGGGTATCATGGGCACACCCTGGGTTCAATCCCCAGGACCAAACCAACAAGCCCCCAAATCGTTTTTGCTTTAGTGTTTCCTTTCTTTTATTCATTGAAAGAATAATGTTCAAGTAGCTACTTTATAGCAGACACTTTCAGCTAAAGTGTCAGCTGCACACAGAACCATTACCATGTTCATGAAGTTTGCAGGCAGGTAGGGGAGAGAAGTAAGAGACACATGAGTAAGTGTGTTGCATACCTGAATGTGCAGAAGTCATTGTTATAGACCAGGAAGATAATCTCAGATGATGCTTTTATC
>NW_004956260.1:4705-5909 GCF_000276665.1 Chinchilla lanigera
ACTATACTGACTCCTCTGTAGGTCTGTATGAGGACAACTGACATCTTTCTTAAACACAGAGCTTTACCTGCCCAGCTTTTCTTTTTCTGTCTTTTAGAGACAAGGTCTCACTATGCAGTTCAGGTTGGCCTTAGGCTCACTGTGTAGCCCAGGCTGGCTTTGAACTCACAGTGATCCTCGTGCTTGTTTCCCAAGTGCTGGGAGTATACGCGTGTGCCACCACGCCTGGCTGACATCATTCTAATATTATCATGTCTTTCAATACATGGACATGGGTGTGCATCTCCATTTACTTAGATATGATTATTATCTGTGTGTGTGGTGTTGTGGGGATTGAGTGTGGGGTCTTCATGGAGAACCATATCTCCAGCCTCTTAAATTTTGAAAAGTTATTGGAAGTTCTTACCGCATTGCCTAGCATGGGCTTGAATTTATGATCCTCCTGCCTCAGCCTCCCAGAGTTCTGGGATTATAGGCATGTGTCACCGTATTTAGCCCACACCCAATTCATAAAAATGTTATGTCTCTCTCTCTGTCTTACACACACACACACACACACACACACACACACAGAGGATGGGAATATAGTTTAGTGACAGCCACTTCTGAGTTCATTCCCCAGTAGCACTTGGAAATAAAAAAGTTTTTTTGAGTGGCACATGTGTATTATCCCAGCACTTTGGGAGGCTGAGGCAGGAGGAGGAGGATTGCTGAGTTGTGCCTAGGAAATTTCACAAGACCCTGTTCAAAAGAAGGGGTGGTGGGGGCTGGGGATATAGCTGAGTGGATAGGTCCTGGGTTTAATCCCTAACCCCTACCCCAAAGTATTAGATCCTTGCTTGGTGGAATCCATAGATGTTGAAGGTTGATGTACTTTTGTGGTTGTTGTTTTTAGAGACAGGATCTCATTTTGCAATCCAAGTGCTTCCTGGAACTTGCTATGTAGTCTCGGCTGGCCCTGAACTTGTTATCCTCCTGCCTTGGTCTCCTGAGCACTGGGAATGCCAGTGCATCACCGTGCCTGGTGTGTTTGCCTTTTATGGTGGTGACTGAGCCCAGAACCTGAGCATGCTGACTCTCCCAGCTCTGCATTTGATTCCACTGACTACTTAGTTTATTGAGGTACCAGGAATCAAACAGAGGACTTCAGGCTTGCTTGGCAAGGGCCGCACCACTGAGCTATATCCCCAGTCCCTCAACTGAC
>NW_004956261.1:0-1436 GCF_000276665.1 Chinchilla lanigera
CTCTAAAACGAAGAATGATAGTAGTAGTAAAGTGTTAGCCCAGGCAATTAGGCAAGACAAACAAAAGGGAAACCAGATTACTTCACCATAAAGGAAACTGTTTGTACTCTAGGAAACAATGATGCACTGAACTGTATGCTTCCTTCCCCCATTTCACTACGCATGGAGTTCAGGAAGACAAGATCATTCCATAAAGCAGTGCAGATATATTCTCTTCACATCAGTGAAGTGTATTTGAGTATTTAAATGTGTTATCCTATTATAGGGCCAAGTTGATCTTGAGGGAAAGATTTTCTGCACACAATTCTTTTTGCCTATAAACTATTGAGAACTGATGGCTCTTCTAGTTGTGAACTGTACTGTAATCATCTGGCATTAATACATAAGGAGAAAATTACATAGAAGTCCAGTAGATGCCTATTAGGTATTGAGTTTTCTTAAATTTTACTTTCCAAGTCCTTTCTTAGTGCCCACCTCCAGCACTTAAGTGGTTTCTCCAAGGTCATACAGGTGCTTATCCAGTAAGAGATCAGAGCATGGACGCACCATCTTCCATTTTTCCCAGAGCAGGACTTAGATTTTCTCATGACAGCATTATGAATGACGAACACTATGTACCCAAAGCTTTTGAAGCTGCTGGCCAACACTGCAGTCATCTGGACAAGTAGCAGGCTTTCTTCACGGGGCTTCTTGGAGTTCACTGAAGAAGGGAGAGGTAAGAGTTCAATCTGGTAAAAACAGGACAGAATGGGAAAGATTGGACACTGCGAAGCTGATATAGCAGTTCCTCAGAGGTGAACTCAATTGTTTGAGGGTATAGGAAAGCCTTATGTCAAGGAGCACCTGGGATGGAGAGGAAAGGACTAGGGAAGTGGGGTTGTGGTGGGGTAATTCCAATGAGATGAAGAGAAAGATCCCAGCAAGCAGCCACTGTGAGGCTGTGCAGATACTGCAGGAAATGGACTATGTCGAAGGAGCAAGTGTCCAAACTGTGTATAAAATATTTATTCCTGGGCCAGGGATATACCTCAGCAGCACAGCGCCTGCCTGGCAAGCACAAGGTCCTGAATTAAATTCCTCATACCAAAAAAAGGAAAATACCGGACCAAAACAAATCAGTAGTAGTAGTTTAAATTATTTTCTGTACCAACTTGGCTATAGACTCCAGATTAAAATCAGTTTGGTGATTTACATCCTTTTGTAGAAAGCTTTATTTTTAAGACAGAACTTTTGCATGGAAGAACAACAGGAACTCGGGATCCCATGATGTAATTTATCCTCAACTGATATTTTGTTTTATTTCAGGTTTTCCCGTATTTACTTGTGGGCTGGAGTTTGGAGTTCACCCCTGTTCTTGCTGCTAGGGTGGTGATGGTATGAGGAAATGGTTCAGGCGGCTTGATTTCAGCCACAGAGGGAGTCAGATGAAGAGAAAA
>NW_004956261.1:2769-3695 GCF_000276665.1 Chinchilla lanigera
AAATCACAGATGCTAATGTGTCAGATATAATGCAAGGGGCTAGGATCTGTGGGTCTAATGAACACAGGTCATTAGAAGCACTGTTCACAGAGAAACAGGTCAGCTCTTCTACTGCTGGTCAATGCCGGACAGGAGACCTCAGCATTTGTCCCCTGCGAGAAACATTTTTGTTTCACAGATAAGATGACTTTATTAAAAATGGTAGGATCTCTAGTGCTGATGTGGTTTACATCAAGTGAATAGCATCTCTTAGTGGCATGTGGGGACCCAGGGGCTTTATCATCTCCTCCTTCCCTGTCCATTCTGAAGTGGATACAATCACATGATATAATTTATCCTCAAACTAAATTCATCTGACTCTGATATTCTCATAAAGGATATAATCATCCCTCATAATTTTATCTACACAATGGCAAAGTAAGCCCACACTTATTATAGCCCTTCTTTCTTTCATATGATAGACTACTCTTATTCCTGGAATATTAAAGATAGAAGTATGATAAAGAATGCTAAATTGAGAGAAATCGCTAAGAATATAGGATAATAAATTTAAAAATATAAAGTATGTAGATCTTCTCTTTTCAGGTATAAAGGAGGAACAGGGTACAGGTTTCCCAGTTATCATAAACAGCTGGGAATTTGAAAAAATAAAAACTATTATCTTCAGAATTTGAAAACTACCAGAGAACCCTATTCCTGTCAGAGGGAAAAATGAGACTGTTGATGAAATGAGAGGGTTGAGATCAACACACAGACTTCCTGCCAGCAGGCAACATCCAGATTGTGGCATAAGGAGAGGGAATACAAAGTGTCTGAAAGCATTGCTCAGTTAACGATATGGAGATGGAGTTTGAGGATAGAGAGAAGAGCAGAGCTCCAGGGAGGAGTCAGCCACACAGAGGAAAAGTGGCAAAGATGGTTCTTTG
>NW_004956261.1:4700-5998 GCF_000276665.1 Chinchilla lanigera
GTTAAGATCTCATTGTATAATCCATAACTATAAAGTTTTCTAGTACAAAATCTTTGTCATCTTAGGCTATTGAAAGTTTCTTACATAGGAATTAAAATCACGAGCTACCAAAGAATCAAGATATACGATCTTGTATTTTTTAATATATGCAAAGTTGCACTATATAGAACCAACTTATTATGAGCATTGATTATCTCTGGAAATATATCTAATGGAGATATCAATGAGGAAGAATGGAAACATGTTATTTTTGCTAAGTTCTTGGGTATTATTTGAATATTTAAAATATAAAAATCTACTTTCACAGAAGTAAATATACCCAGGCGTGATGGGGCATGCCTGTAATCCCAGCACTCGGGAGGCTGTTGCCGGAGGATTGTTGTGAGTTCAAATCCAGCCTGCTACAAAGTGACTCAAGGCCAGCCTGAACTGCAAGACCCTGTTTCAAAAGACAAAAAAACAAAAAGAAAGAAAAGAAGAGAAAGAAAAAAAATGAAGATAAATTTAAAATATAGTGTTTCATTGACTATTTTGGCACTTCTTTCAGAATAAGATTTAACACAGGGACTCAGGAAAAACCTTGGGAACAGCTACGGTGAAGCCACTAAAGAAAAGGTTTTTCTTCTTCTTTTTTTTGGTCTCTCTGTGCAGTTCAGGCTGGCCTTGAGCTCACTTTGTAGCCCAGGTTGGTCTCAAATTTGCAACGATTCTCCTGCCTCAGCTTCCCGAGTGCTGGGATTACAGGCATGGGCCACCATGCCCGGCTGAAAAGGTTTTTCTTCTTATGACCCTCTTTATAACCCTTTGGCTTCTCCAACTAGCTAAATGAGGGAATTAACTTTAAGAAATTATTCAGTATGATGTTCAGTCCGTCAGTCAGTTCACCAACTCTATTGTGACAGTGGTCAGGGTCAAAGTGATTCACTTACATCCAACCCTAACAAAATGGTGTCAGGAGACAATGGCATTAGGATCAGGCAAATTTGCCCAAGACAAGATTATCATAAAAGATTCTGCCAAAGCCACACCTTGCAGTTGAACCCAGTTCTGTGAGGACATCCTGTTTAGGAACAGCGGGCCCTAACTGCAGCCTTGCAGTGGTCTTACTAAACCACAGCCTTGCACTCAGTCACCTCTCGAAAGGCTGTCTCCTAGCAACAGTCAACAGACAAATCATCTCCTGCCCTACGCCTCTGTGTCCAGTGAATTTCTCTTTCAAAACAACCTACGTGTATTTCTCTTTGCCCTTAAAATCTCCTTGCCTCAACCTCCCTGGATGTACCCATGGGCCACCATGG
>NW_004956262.1:0-1232 GCF_000276665.1 Chinchilla lanigera
AAATAGATCAAAGATCTAAATATTAAAACAGAAACACTAAATTTATTGGAAGAGAAAGTAGGTAAAAATCTTGACAACATTGGGGTAGGCAGAGAGTTCATTAACATAAACTAAACTGCATGGGGAATACTTCAAAGAATCAACAACTGGGATCTTATCTTATTGAAAAGTTTTTGCACATCAAAAGAAATCACCAACAGGGTGAAAAGAAAACCCATGGATTGGGAAAAATTTTTAGTCAACAGTCCCCCAGACAAAGGACTCCTGTCCAGAACACATAAAGATGTAAAAAAAGAAATCAGACCCTCAAATTCAAAGACCCAATACAAAAAATGGCCATGCTCCCAAAATTGTTATACAGATTCAAAGCTATTCCATTGAAAATACCATTGGTATACCTCACAGACCTAGAGAAAACATTCCTAAAATTTATCTGGAACCAGAAGAGACCTAGAATAGCAAAAACAACCCTGGTCAACAAAGGCAAGGCAGGAGGTATGACAATCCCTGATTTGAAATTATACTACAAAGCTACTGTGATAAAATCAGCATGGTATTGGCAAAAAGCACACCTGAAGATCAGTGGAACAGACTAGAAGATGCAGACACAACCACAAAGACACTCAGCCCCTTATCTTTCACAAAGGGGCCAAACATGTTCACTGAAAGAAAGATAGCCTCTTTAATAAATGGTGCTGGAAAAACTGGCTTTCCACTTGCTGAAGACTAAAACTAGACCCAAGCCTATCACCATGCACCAAAATAAAGTCAAAATGGCTTAAAGATCTAAATATTAAAACAGAAATACTAGATCTAATGGAAGGGAAAGTAGGTGGAAGTCTTGAAGATATTGGGGTAGACAGAGTTCATGAACAAAAACCAAACTACAAGGGAAATACTTGAAAGAATCAACAACTGGGATCTCATCTTATTTAAAAGTTTTTGCACATCAAAAGAAATCGCTAACAGGGTGCAAAGAATACCCACGAATTGCGAAAACATTTTAGCCAGCTGTCCCTCAGACAAAGGACTCCTGTTTAGAACATATAAAGAATTAAAAAAAATCAGTCCCCCAAAATTCAAAGACCCAGTCCAAAAATGGGGATCTGAGGTGAATACACACTTCTCACATGAAGAAATACAGATGGCAAATAAATACATGAAAAATGTTCAATGTCATTAGTCATGCAAGAAATACAAATTAAAACAACACTAAGATTCCTTCTCATCCC
>NW_004956262.1:2059-5979 GCF_000276665.1 Chinchilla lanigera
GAAGAAGAAGCTCTTGAAGCAAGAATAAAAGCTATTCTGTACTGGGGTGGTGGCACAGGCCTGTAATCCCAGTGCTTTATAGGTGAGGTAGGTTGATCACAAGTTCCCATAAAGGCTGATGATATAGCGTGGTGGTAGAGCATCCTTGCATTTGACCCCCAGTACTGCAAAAACGACAACAGAAAGCAACAACAACCAATAAACACTGCTCTGGCTTTTCTCTACTCCTCATGTGGGAAACTTCTTTCAAAACTTCAAAAAACATATCTTTATGTAAACACAGAAAATTTTCACAATCCAGCCTCATGTAAACAAATTGCCAGATAATAAATTAAAAAATAATGTTCCTGTAACAGGTAATGAAAACATACTAGAAAAATATAGTCACAAAGAAGATATGAAACCATTCTCTTACTTTTAAATAGAAAATTAAGATGATAAAAAGTTTGTAAGGAATGCATAAATTAGTAAAAAAGAAAACAACTCTGAAGGGAAGTAACTATAAAATAACAGAATCAGGAAAGATAGTAGTAAGAATTAGTAATGAGGCAGGTAAATATGAATGAAAGAATTTAGAAGTGGACTTTAAAATAGAAGAAATGCAGGAATACATACTGACACATACCAAAAAATTTAGTGCAGGAACTAATATGTGATGTACAGAAATGTAGACTTAACAAACACCAATAAAAACAACAATGGCAGGCAAGAGAAAATATTTCAAGAAAATATTGAAAACATAGAAAAGAGGTTAACTATATTGATTATATCAATAAATACAAGTTGATTAACTCATTGGTTAAAAATGGAATTATAGACTGACTACAAAGTAATGTTCAATATTATTCCATCAACAAGAGACAAATATAAATAAACATAACAATGAAAGGATATAGACATACATCAAAGTGAATAATGTCTCTAAGCTATTTAAAACATATTAAATATACAAAATGTCATGATAATGATACTGAAACAAAGGAACAATGAAAAATAGGGAGACAAAGAAATGTGGTACCTAATTGGAAACTGCCAGATCACTAACCACTATCCTAAAAATCAATCATTAAAAAAAAGGTAGAAAATGTGGTGTAGCTCAGACATGCCTAGTAGGCCTGAGGCTTGTGTTGAATCTTCAGCTCAAGGAGTCAAAGAAAAAAAAAAAAAGAAATTAAAATCCCAAACTTTATAGTATAGTCTTGTATTTCAGGTGAGTATGATAGCCTTAGTAGACACATTTCAATTCCCTAGGTAATTTATGCTGAAGGAATAACAGAATGTGAAACATAACACGCTTCTGATTTCTAATAAAATAAAGAACTCAGGCTATAGTCATTATAGTCATTATAGTCATCCCCTAAAAAGGGGAACATTAATGGTGAACATTCAGATGAAGAGATTAGACTTCTACCAATGGCCAATTTTATTATCTTGAAAGTGAGGTGCTTACACAACCTATGTTTTCTCCTGACATGCAACATGAATAACATACAGCCACCTAAGAAGTCTTTGGATTGAACTTGCAGTCTATTGAAAATAAAGGGGCTAGAGGAAGCAGATAAGTGATATAAAGAGAAAGAAGTCACCCAAATTCGGAATAGAAAGTTTTCTAGGAAAACGTGACCCAATCTCTCCAATGGCATTTTTAAAAGGTAAGTATGGATGCTCTATTTTAGTGTCAATTTTTAAAAGACTTTAAGGCATGTTATTCATATTTTCCACCTGGCTCGGATGGCTATGGTTTACCTCTGCTTTCCCAACACTATGTGGCTATTAATCCTCCTTTTACTCTTAAAAGCATTTAGCATAGAGTTATGGGTTATATGACCACCTTATTTAAGAGACATATAAGAAATGCATCGAGAAGACTCTGAATACTAATCCACACTAGCCAAAACCACAACAAAACCTACCAGACATGAGGGTGAACATGAATTGAGAGTTAGGTGATACAGCAAAATTTTCCTTAAAAGATTCTGTGTGACAATGGCAGAATATCTTTCAAAAACATAGGTGCAAAAGTGTTGTGAAAGAGAAACCAAAAAGTAAGTGATAAGCATACAGGATCTTGAAAAATACATAGGATCTCTTGGTACTATCTTATCAATCTTCCGTAGTAATCCTAAAGTTATCCTAAAGGAAAATATCAGAAAGCAGAATGTGAGGAAAGGAAGGGACACAGTGGCTCAGAGCTCTTTTAGGAATGTCCTGCATATGCAGTCATAGCTAGTTGGGCAAGAAAGGTCAAAAAATATGGATCTTTATCTTAACACCTGACAAAGAAAGGTACTCAAGCTATGAGAGACATTAGGTTAGTGAGACAGGAGTCAAAGAAGAGCACAGCCTAGTCTCTCTATCCCTCTGCAGAAGCAGAAAAGTCAGAAACGCTGTTCTGTCTTTTCCCATTTTCTCCTCTGTCTGAGTTATGCAGCTGAGTTTCTGTAAGTGAGGAGTTTCCATTATGCATTTTATTTACCAATTCTCATAGTTCAGATCAGAATTTTAATATACATCCATATAATTCTAAATGACAAATATCAAAATCTGAATAGGATAACTTTTCTTTTCACAAAAGTGTGATAGATCTCCAAATAGAAATGAGGCAGTCAATCACCATCAAGCTTTCTCATAACAGTATCTACAGAATCAGAAAAAGGGGAAGATGCAAGTGGTTTTCAGAACTGAAGCAATCTATTATGAGAATGCTTTCTCTGCCTACTGTTCTCAAAAAAAAATTTAAAAAGCAAGAAGAAATCAAAGTTCTTTTGTAAAGATTCGGATATTTCACAGGCTTCAAGAAATTGCCTTACTGCCTTCAGATCATCGCTGGGAATATAGTCCATGGGGTCTCTCTTCTATGTCCCTTCGTATCACTGTGCAAGGACAAGCAGACTGTGGAAAGGAGGGTAGCATTCCTAGCACCATGGATACTGTGGTCAAGACTTCAAATAAGATGTGTGGTGGTACCTTGGTGCTTGTCAGCAATTGGTCCCAGGAGGTGTGAGCAGTACCCAGACAATGAGTACAAAACAGGTTGTGCTGGGAACAAATACTGAAAGGTTCTAGCTTGCATGTCAGGTACCAAACAAACCATGAGTACAGGGACAAAAATTTCACATGAAAAAGCATTGAATACCAAATACGATGAGTTTCAAAGCAGTTGAGCACCAAGGTATGTCTGTATATTCAATATAAAAGTACTTATTATAAAAAAAGTACGCACTATGTCAATTTTTTTTAGATTAAACCAGATTATTACCTTTCAGTTAGCAATACACACTTATTCCTGACACCTTATGATATTATTAAATAGATAACAAATATATCAAGGGACTCTTCTTAAAAAAGATTCTGGAGAAAATGTGATTCTATCAACAACACACAAACAGATCACTCTTTGGGGTATTTTTTCCCCTAGTGAATAGTACTCTTTGATTGGTTACGTGTTGAAAGGTGGTTGAAATCAAGAATACTTCTTTATTGTGACTCATATACTACCAGAACTCAGAATTCAATTTTTAGCTCTCATAGAAGACATCTAATGTAGTATGAGAAGATGAAGTATATTGAAAAAAGTATGCTGTTTGCTAACAAGAATGTGAGGGTGTGTGTGTGTGCGCAAGTGTGTGTGTGCATGCGTGAGTGTGTGTGTGTGTGTGTGTGTTTGTGTGTGTGTGTGTGTGTGGTCCTAGAATGGTCACTTACTGACTCATAGGGCTCAAAACAACCATGGAAATCAATATAGACTTAAAAATCAGAGTTAACTAAGATGGCAAATGGGAAAACGATTGTAGGTGTACAGTGTAATATAAATGTTGAATATATTTATTACAAAAAATCATTTTGTGATAAACATCTTAAGATTAGTAATTTTTTATTTTAAAGAGAGTAGTACATGAGAAACAAACAAACAGAAAATA
>NW_004956263.1:0-6156 GCF_000276665.1 Chinchilla lanigera
CACACTTGCTTCTGCTGGAACAGGAGGACCCAGCTGCCTAAGCCCCACTCCTGAGGACCACGGCAGGTCAACTCCCTGTGACAGGATGTAGCTCACACTTGCTTCTGCTGGAACAGGAGGACCCAGCTGCCTAAGCCCCACTCCTGAGGACCACGGCAGGTCAGGATGTAGCTCGGCTGTGTCTGGAGGGCACCCAGGGTGCCACTCACAGACATGGCTCAGTCCTCAGGGACGGGTGGGATGAGACCAAGACATTTGAACATGGAGGTGGGGAGGCTGGGGTGAGGCCGGGTACTGAGGCTGAACCCAGGGCCTTCCCGAGAGCCAAATCCCAGCCCTTCTTTATGTTCTGATCCCGGAGAGTGGGGATTACAGGCATGTGCCGCTACACCTGATACGGAGAGGCGTTTAGAAAGTAACAGGAACAAGAGATAGGAGGAGGCTGCATCACACATTTGTCAAGAACACGTATCTTTTGGTGAAAAAAGCATGTGACCATGGGAGGGAACGTGCAGGAAAGGCTGTGGGCGAGGAGAAGGGCAGCAGGGAAGGTGCTGTCCCTGCACAGTGAGTAGCCAAGGCCCCACACGACGGAGGCCACACGGCAGGACACAGCCCACTAAGTGAGGCAGTGGCTCCCGACATGCACGGCCCAGACTTCTGCTCACCTGGCCAGAAGTGGAGCTCGAAAAGATGCCGACTGAGTCACCATTCAGGCCTCACAGAGAAGGGAAATCAAGAGCCCGTGTGACCCAGGCAGAGAGGCCATTTTCATTCGGGGAAGTTGAGGCAGGAAACAAGGCCCAGGGGGTGGCCTCAACTTCAGAGATGCACGTGCTTCTATGTCACTGTGACTCTGAATCAAAACCTTAAAGCCTGTTTCAACTCCACATTGCAAATAAGCAAAACCTGAAAGATTCCAAATGACTTTGCCTGTATGACTCATTCTGAAAGACAAACAGCAGCATGGTTGG
Source organism: Chinchilla lanigera (assembly GCF_000276665.1). Taxonomy (NCBI): domain Eukaryota; kingdom Metazoa; phylum Chordata; class Mammalia; order Rodentia; family Chinchillidae; genus Chinchilla; species Chinchilla lanigera. The sequence continues at coordinate 975 of NW_004956263.1, forward strand.
GATGAAAACAAACACAGGCCTGGAAACTGATGCAGTGGCAAGGACTCAGGATGGGAAGAGGTCTTTCCATACGCGAGAAGAACAGAGGAAATCATGAAATAAGACAAGAGGCAAACAGAAGGACCTCTGTCACAGCAATGCGAGAAAAGTCTGTTATTTCTCTCACTAATGAGTCAAAATACCCAACACCCAAAGTTAAGAGGAGAAAGGTCTGTCTAGCTCACAGTCTGCAGCGGTTTCAATCAGTGATCATCTGGCTCCAAGGCAGGGTGGCGCTGCAGAGGAGCACTGAAGGGAAGAAACTGTTCACAACGGGCAGCGGGTAGCAGAGCAAGCAAGAGGCAAGAGAAGCCTCTTTCCGTCCACTGTACTGCATCCAGGCTACCAGCATTAGGGCAGTGCCGAACCAATCAGTGGGCTGATTTAGTAGCCACCCACCCTTAACCCAGCACTGCACCATGACTCAACAGGCACTCTAGATTCAGCTACTTTGAGAAGCCCCACCTACGACTGCGTGAGGTTTTGGGGGCATCTAGACACAAGCCCCAACAGATGTAAATCTTACTTTCTGCCAAGAGCGGCCCACTGAAATGGAGGCAGAAGGTGGAGCGGAATAAAAGGCCAATGCAAGTAAGAGCCAGCTGGAGAAGCAGCAAGACCCAGTCTCAAAATGCAAGTAAAGTAAGTCAAAAGGGCTAGCGGCACAGCACTGGGTTCAGTTCCCGGTGCTGCAACAAACACACACACAAATGCCTGCCCTCAGCGCGGGGAGGAAGGGTCCAGTACACAACGCAGGTCCTCCTTGCTAACAGTATTTTCTTGACAAACACAAGAACTCCACGTGCATCCTCGTCATTCAAGCCCACTTTTCATACCACGGCATTCCCATTACCCACTTTAACCCTACAGCTCCAAAAGCCAAAGCCCACATACATTTCACAATTGCCCAAGGCTGTCTTCCTCCTCCAGTGCTGCTAGACTGGGAGAGCCCAGGCAGACCCGAGACAAGCAATACGGAGAACCAGAAAGGGACAAGCCAGGACAGCAGGGGCAAAGGAAGGAACCACGGTGCCAGAAGATGGTGCCCAGAAATGGGGGAAAGCCAGAAATGTGGGGTTTTGTCACTTTTGTTACACAGATAATTGTTATTGTTTAGGCTGGTTGACATTCCTGCAGCCAAAAGCTCCCGTGCTAATTCTCCTAGAGAACAAGTTCATCATCAATTGACAGTTTCCTCTTTACAACTTCTCCTTCTCAGACAGGAGCCTTCCAGTTTGATCTGCTTTTGCCTTGTATCTATTCATTTTGCAACACTGTTTCAGCTACAGTAAATACTTTTTAACCCATTCTCCAAGATTTGTAGATACTGATACACTGTTGTTACGCTTTCTTAGGATTATTTCTATGTTAATACTGAAAGCAGAAATTCTGAATGATGTTAAATATTAATGACATTCAGCATGCTAATTTTCAGGGGAATTTTTTATAGTTCCATTAATGTAATGTTGGCAATGGGTCTAAAGTATGCATTTAGTTTGATCAACAGTTATTTACTGAATATTAACTATTCAAAAGATACAGCTGGTAACACGGGGTTACCTAGTGCAGAATTTGATCTTTGAAGCCTCAAGGAACTTGGTTAGTAAATACAAGTCTTTGTTACCCTACAGAAAAGCTGTGGAAACAGCATGGAAAGCTCCCATACGATTCAGTCACTCTCTTTTGCATATTTCACTAAAAGAAATAAAATCAGCATATTGCAGAGATACTTGCACTCTTCCTGTTTATTGCAGCACTACTCATAGTAGCTAAGGCATGAATCAACCTAGACGCCCACACTGAGCTACATCCCCAGCCCTTCTTAAATCTTGAGACAGGGACTCACTGGTTGCTAAGTTGCCAGGCTGGGCTGGAAATTGTGGTCTTCCTGCCTCAGCCTTCCAGAGTACTGGGATTACAGGCATGTACCGCCACACCTGGATTTTTTATAACATTTAATCTCCCTCGGATCTGTAGTGTCTTAAAATATGGTTCTAGCTTCGCTTTCTTACTCTTTTCTTTTTTAGATTTATCAGGAGTGAGAATGCAATGCTTTTTCCTTTTTAGCCAGCATTAAATTTGGATTTATGATGCAATTACCATTTTGGATCATTTATATTTTAATAATTTATCTTTCCTGATTTGTCTGGTTTAATAATTTCTGAACTTCTTTTGAGGTCAGTTTCATTCATTCACTTTCATACTTCCAACTTGAACAAAGAATTAAGTTACAGATCTAACTAGAAGTCAGCATAGCACACACTGAATAGATCTTTGCATTGTTTCATTGACTCCTTTATTCCTTTGCATACTCACTAAACACTGAATTTTTACTGAAATTACCAGTGTTCTAAGGACTCAGGACACAGCCGGGAAGAAAAACAGAAAATCTTCAGTTCTTGCAGCATTTGCAATTCAGAGTACAATAAACAAGGCAACGAAGAAAAATACATCACATGTAAGCTGACGAAAGGTACAGCAGTGAACATGTGTGTCCAGAGGGAAGCTGGTGGAGGACTGGCTGTGTGTATGGGGACAGAGTGATGGCGGAGACAGGGTGATGAAAGAATGGACCAAGGTATGGGACAGGGCGTGGAGGAGGGGCTGGGTGCCCACGGCTGGGGCTGTGGATGGAGAAAGAGCCATCAGACGGGACTCACAGCGCATAAGGCACTTGGCCCACAGCCTGCAGAGCCTGAGGGAGGGAAATACAGGGCTCATGTGGCAGGTGCGGACTGGCCAGCAGGGCTGGGGTGGGGGAGCTGAGGAGTGCTGGACAGGCGTTCTGACACCGCAGAGAAGGGAAGTGCCTCTGGAGCATCCGAAGAACCCTGCCTCCCGTATCTGTGACTCCAACTGCTTTACTGGAAATAGATGGACGCCCGAGAAGGCAGAGGGAGACCAGAGCAGCTAACACAAGGTGAAGACAAGACTGGCCTGAGCCGTGGCTGAGCCAGGGAGCCCTGACTGGGACGAGGCTGGGTGCAGGAGTGTGCATAGAGAGGGGGCACAGAGGGCCGAGCTCTGGTCCAGCCTTCCACTTTCTTTACCTCCACCTATGATTTAGCGGGGTGCTCTTTTCCTTCCAGTAGAAAATAATTAGTTTTTTGAGATAGAGTCTGACTATGTAGTTCAGCCTTTAATTCCCTATGTAACCCAGGCTGGTCTCGATCTCATGGTGATTCTCCTGCCTCAGCCTCCCGAGTGCTGGGATTACAGGCATGCATCACCAGGTCCAGCAGGGATACAGAATATCTACTTGCTCACTTGTAGGTTTTTTTCCCTCTAGTACTACTGGGGACTGAACCCAGGGCCTTTGCACTGAGGTACTGCTCTATCCCCAACCCCTTTTTAGAATTTTGAGTCTAGGTACTTCAGTTTACAATCCTCCTGCCTCAGTCACTGGGTGCTGTGTGTGCCATCATGTCCTGCCCATCTGCAGATTTCTAAATGCTGAGTTCAGGTAGTAACTGCCGCCTTTCACTGAGTGCTGACGCTCAGGCTCGGCAGGTCCCAGCCCACAAGGCTGCCCAGGAAGGTTACAGAGGCGGCACAGCTGAAGTGCCACGAAGGACAGGAAGCTGTGCACAGTGCCAGACTCACTCCCGCAGGCACTCTGCCTGTGAGCACCCTTCCCCCACCCGCCTCTTACTCACTGAGCCTGGGAGCAGATGGCCCTCCCTGTTCTGCCTTGCTCCACTCTCCATCAAAAGCCTGGGGCACAAGCCCTGGACACAGCTGCACCAGGCAGGGGTAGGTGTCTGCAGTGCCGGCTCGGCCCCTCAGCCTGGCTGCAGACCAAGGAGCAGGGGTCAGATATCCACCAACTGGGTGTGACCTTCAGAATCCCGGCAGCCTTGAGATTCTTTTCACCGTTTCTTTCTTAAAACATTTAGTAAGATGAACCTGTAGCAGAAGCAATAAAGAAAAAGGAGAGCAAAAGCACCAAAGCGGAGCACGGAGCACGTGCGGCAGTCCCAGCACCCTGGGAAGGTGAGGCAGCAGGACCAAGCCCAGGCTAGGTAACTTAGCAAGACCCTGTTTAAAATAAAAAGTAAGGGCTGCAGATTCAGCTCAGGGTGAAGGCCAGGGGCTCCATGCCTGGTAGTAACTAGAAAGACTTACTTTGAAAGATTCATAAAACCTTGAACAGACTGAAAGTCTCCAAACAGGACCAACCCTGGGGAGACCCTTACTTTGGATGTCTGCCCCTCTGCTCTTCTAGGTCCTCACACTTGCAGTCACTTTTTAGTGAGGTCCTAGGACACCAGTATCAGCTATTTCTTGTCCCTCCCAGCTGACCCCACAGTGTCCCATGGCATTCACCCAGCAGTCTGAAAGTAGTACCAACAACACTACCAAAAATAGAATCGCCAGAAACAGTTCAAAAGTTTGCAAGGATTTTTGTTTTGTTTAGGCCAGCCCTGAAACTCTGCGACCTGAAGACATTTTTCTCTCCTCCCTTTTGTCAAGCTGTATGGAGGGGATCAGAGCACCTCTGCCCGCTCCACACCCAGTTCTGGAGCCCTCCCAGTGTTTTCCTGGGTAACAGTGATCTCGGCATAACTCTTTCCCAAGGACAGGTCTCCTCCGAGAGGTGAGGGTTAAGATATTAGCACACAGCACACGCCCAGGGGAAAGCATGGCCACACCCTTCTGAAGTATTTTCCCAGGTCTGTAAACATCTTTTTTAAAAAGGAGAAAACACATTACACGAAAGTAAGAGTTTATCGAAGGTCAGCTGAGAAGGCAGACAGCTGAGCAAATGGAAAACGCACGTCAGTTTCTACAGGAGTCCTACAGGCGATGCGAGTGTGTAAGTCAGCTGCCCCCAGCATTTGGCACCAGGGACTGGATTCATGGAGGACAACTCCACGCACCTGGGACAGCGTGGGGGTTGGTCTGGGGGTGATTCAAGTGCAACACATTTACTGTGCATTTCATTTCTATTGTCACAATGTGTACTTCCATTGTTACTTTAGATTCTCATAGGGAGCACAGCCAAGACCCCTCGCATGTGCAGTTCACAGCGGGCTCAGCGCGCTGCTGTGAAAATCGGACGTCTCACCAAGGGAGCCCGCTGCAGGGCGCGGTACACACACAGGAGAAGCTGCCCTCGCTCCCGCTGCTCACCTGGCCACAG
>NW_004956264.1:0-6144 GCF_000276665.1 Chinchilla lanigera
TTTCTTGTTTTCTTTCGGTACTGGGAATCAAACTCAGAACCTTCTGCTTGCCAGGCAAGTGCTTGTGCTGCTGAGCTATATCCCTGGCAAGAGCCTAAGTTTAAATACCATCAATACTGCCTATAGTTAGACTACTTCAGGTTGCTTTTGTAACACTTTTTGCTTTACTTTTGTCATTGTTAAGTAGAAACAGTAATGGTGTCTATCTCACAGTCACTTTTGATAATTCAATCAATTAATAAAGGAAAATGATAAGCACTATATAAGTGATTGTAGGCTATCAAACATCAAACATCAATGGTCTTTTTATTTTCTGTAGCAGAGACTGAACTTAGGGCCCTATGCATGTTAGGAAAACGCTGTACCACTGTGCTACATTCTCAGCCCTTTTTATTCTTATTTTTTAATTTTGAAATAGGGTCTTGTTAAGTTGCCCAAGTTGGCCTCAAGCTCCCCAAAAGTCCCTTTTAAAAATCAAGACATATATTGGTCATGGAAGATATTTTTACCAGTGAAATTTCACTTTGGTATAATTCAAAGATGAGAAAGGCCTTTTCGGTAAAGGATGATGAGTGAATATCTTAGAGTAAATATCTTAGATATTGCAGGCCATATTCAATTATGCATTTACAGTGTAAATGCACTTATAGTAACTTTAAATGATGCGGTTATAATTTTAAAAATTTTATTTACAAAAACAAAAAGGTCATGATCTGCTAGTTCCAAGTACATATAAAACTATTTCCTTGTCAGTTGTGTCACATATTTCACTGTAGTTAACTTTCTAAACAACAAAATAAAGATGTTTATTATCTTCATAGATACATATAGGGGATAAAGCAAAATAAAGCTTAACTTCAAAGAAATAGAATGAGTTGAACAAAAGTCTTAGTATGTTTTTGAGCGAGCTTCAAAAATTGGTTTGTGTGACTATAAACATCATGGTTGAAATATCTAGCTGTTTTAATTTTTTAGATGGTAAAATATTAAAATTCAATGTCTTTTCAGAATTGATTGATCATTTTAACCCTAAGAAAACATAGTTACCTCAAGAGAGAAGTAATGGAGCAGAACATATTTATATGGAGAATGGCCTATAGTCTGGAAAACTACACGATTAGTATTATTTTTGCTCAAATTATGTTCACTAGATATTATGCTAAAATGATTAGGTTTATAAGTAGCTAAGCATAAGATCTTAGTTAAAAATGCAACATTTCCGTGTTTTTATTCATCTGCAGAATGGGTTAGGAGAGATTTCCTCTTACCAAACATAGCTGTAAGAGCTAAGAATATAGCAAGGACTAATTTACTACACTCAGAATGTTTCCATTTAATTGAGAGAAGAAAGGAAATAAAATATAAAGAACATAACACATATTTTGTCTGGATTCAATATTCAGTGAAAGAAATTAAGTGGAGAAAGTGTGATGGGGAGTAAAGATGAATGGCTTCTGCTTTATATAGGACAGTTAGGGAAATCCTGTCTCAAAAGTAGCACCACTGAGAAATGTGGAAAAAATGAATATCAAGTCATCCAATTATTCTTGTCAAGAAAACTCTCAGCAGAGGGAGCAGCAGCCCAAAAATTATTCTATGTAAGTATGATAGGAAAGCTTTTAGAACAGCAAGGTTGACAAAGAGGTTGGAGCAGAGATGTGTAATATGATTTCAGAGGCACACCAGGATCAGGGGCACAGTTGGGGATTTGAAGAATGTGTGAGTAAGGAGCAGGACATTTTAGAGGGAGAGAGAGAGAGAGAGAGAGAGAGAGAGAGAGAGAGAGAGAGAAACAGAGAGAGACAGAGAGAGGCAGACAGACAGAGAGACAGAACATGTCAGCACCATTTACATTTCCCAACATGCAAAGCATCTCTCTTCCTTCTCAGTCTCTGTGGTGAATTATGTGAAGCTATATCACCTTCCCTACTGATTCAACAGTGCAATCTGTACACCTCCATTTTTGTTCAGGTCCTTGGCACTTGGGATACACTTTCTTTAACATTTTAATACCAGCATCACCTTACATGCCTGCGGTGTCTGTGTGGTTTACAGCTCCAACATCCAGACACATTTCTATAACCTCCATTACCCAGTGGCTTTTATCTCCAAGCCACTTTCTTGGCACATCCCATTATTATAATTTCCTGATTCTTTCCTACCTCAGACATCTTAACCTTCAATAAACTAGTCTCCACCCCTAGCTTCCCGTCATTATTTCTCTCTCACTCTCTTACTCAGTATATCTCATCTCTTCTTTAACTGCATTCCGATTTCAAGTCCTTTGCGTTTTCACTTTATGGGCTAGTGTTGTTTTATAAATCCACAGGCATCTTTCTTTCCACCTCTCTCAGCAGGTCATCTAAAATTCACCTGTTCTCATCTTGCTATACTACTTCTCCCATCTTCTTTCTCAGCAAAGGCCATGCACTGAGAAATCTTAGGGCTAAATAAAAATGCCCCTAAAGGCACCTCTCACCTAGAGCTACATCTGCCCTAGTGTCTGTCCTTCTCCTTTTCTACTGTGAGCAGATAAATTGTTTTTCTTTTGTTCCTTGTAATCAAGACCACTCCACATTAAGTAAATTGGCTTCCTTCCACTTTCTGCTACAGTGGATTTCAGTAACCTATTTTTATTATGTAAAATTTCTCCATCTGTACTGATTGCTGCCCATTTCCACAGTGAGGATCTTGGCTCAGACCTACACAACTGTGTTGATGCCACACATATTTACTCTACCTTCCACACTTCTGGAAAAAAGATCTTCCTTTAATGAAACAGAAATCCACACAATACTTCCATGATTTATGAGTAAAATATACAGTGACTAGAAAGAAGCACTCAGTAAATATCTTCCCAACGACAATGTGTGTAAACCTTTCTAATATGGCAGTGACTCTAATGCTTATTTAAACCTGGCTCAGTTTTTATTGTGGGCAAAAACTTCATTCTCCTTCCAAAGCTGATATTAATTGGACCTTAACCCATCAAGTTCCTGTTGTTTATAACCATTTTCTCTTATTCTTATACAGTATTAACTATTTCCCCTGCATCCTCCCAGGTCACTGGAGACCTTAAGCACTGGACTTCACGTTCACAATGAATAAAGTAGTCTGTCTCTTATTCTTAGATGGGTCTCTAACTCTTTGCAGACTAAAATACTCCCCTTTTGTGTTCTGGGTTGTGATCCTCATCATCTATCATGCGGTACAGGCCAACACATAGGATTCCAAAAATATCTAATGAGCCACAGAAAAGTTGTCCAAAGGTGTTTCTTGGCTGGAGAGAGAAAAAAAAACATAGATGTGTTGGTCATTTTAATTAAGTAATAGTGAGCACTTATTTGAGTTTCACTTTCCATTCTTTGCAGAAGTGTGCAAGACCTGAAAGCCATTTCCTAGTATACATATGCTGGCAAGGTCGAGTGGCTAGGTAATTATTGAAGTTTATGATTGGTCTGGAAACTTTATTCTCAGTGGTTGCTTTCATCATTCTGATTCTTTCAAGAGCCTCTCATAGGTGTGGTAGGGCATATGCTTTCTTTTTTTTAACTATTGCTGATTTGGTAACCATGAAGAACAAACAATGTGCAACTGGCTGGTAAATCCAGTTTTTGAAGTACATAATGAGTTAGAATATTAAATGACCTCTTCCTTCCTATCATCTTCTTCCACTTTAATGCATACCACAGGCACAAGAAATCTCCTTGACCTTGCTCTTTGGTTGTGGGCAACAAAGTCACAGTGGGTGGAAAAGGAGTAACAGATAGGTCACATAGGTAAAGAAATGTCAAATGGGAACAGTCTTTTCAGTTCTATGATTCCTTAGGGACAGAGAAAAGTGAGTACAAGACACCCATGCAGGAAATAAAAGAAAGGGTGAAGCTCTATCTACTGTTGCCTCTGATACCAAGAAGTGGCCCCCAGCAACAGTTTCCTGGGTTTATAATCTCTCACACAGCAACTGTGGGTGAAGAATCCAAGACCATAGAAAATTAAAGGATCAGATCACACTGTAAAACCTTTACCATGTTGTTTGCACTTCAAATCAAATGTCCAGAACACAGGACATGTTCTCTTTGGTAGCAAATGTCAAGACTCACCAGGCACAGAGGCCTGGATGAGCGTGCTCCTTGTGAAGGGGATTCTGTTGATGTCTTTTGTGCCAACAAAGATGTTTTCTTGTCAGTTCTACCCCTAGCAATGACACTTGACAGATAGATGCAGTGTTGATCAAAACTAAACTAGAAGATACCCGCTGACAGACAGACTACTTGTGTCCCAGCTATACTCTAGTCTGATTCCCAAATGCCCACGTGCCTCACTGGGATTTGCCAGAATTCTTATCTTCCCTTACTGTTCAGCAGCTCTCTGGGGTAAGAAGAATATTCCACTGCTTAGCTTGGTGAGGTTCTCACATCAAATCACAAAGTTCTGCCTGATGCCAGCTGACCTGATCAGATTTCTTCAGCATTTCAGGCACAGTGAGAACAGCCCAACCCTGAGTCAGACCGCCTCCAACAGACACCCGCTCAGACACTGGTAGGCAGTGTGGTGGCCAAAGCTCAGCCCTGGCTTTTACGGGCCTCCACTTCTTGATTTTTTAAAAGGGACAAATAATAATGATTACTAGAAAAAAGTTTAGAGAGATTAAGGGAAAACTAACATGCACAAAAAAACTATTCAGTAGGCATTGGCTATTATAATTATTACCAGTACCCTTGTCAAAATATAAAGTTATTGGGTGTCTTGGTTCATTTTATGCTGCTACAGCAGGATAACTGAGATCATGTAATCTATAAAGAACCAAGATGCATCTCTTACAATTTGAAAGGATGGGAAGCCCCAGGTCAAGTGACCTGCATCTAGCAATGGCTTTCTTGCTATGTCATTTTATGGCATAAGGTGGAAAGGCAAGAGAGGCCTCTTTGGAAATTAAGGGAAGGAGGATGGATTCATTCTTTTATCAGAACCTACTCTTGTTGTAACCAACCCATTCTTCCAATAATGCCTTTAATCCATTCATGCCCTCATAAGGTCATTACTTCCTAAAGGCTTTGCCCCTTAATACTGTTACATTAGAGATTAAATTTCTAAAACATGAAATTTGGGGAGAAACATCCAAATCAAAACATCAGGCCAAGGGCTGGGGATTTAGCTCAGTGGCAAAGTGCCTGCCTGGCAAGAGCAAGGTCATGAGTTCGGTTCCCGGTACCGGAGAAAAACCAAAACCAAAAAAAACAACCCAAAAACAAAAAAAAAAAAAAAAAAAAAAAAAATCAGGCCACTCATCTTATAGATTTGAATTATTTAGATGAAAGGTAGATAAAAGCAAAAATGTTTTGTCTCCTGGGAGTGTTGCCAAAAGCCCCATCAACTGTGAAAATACACTATGAATTGTAAAATCATGTATGAATACAAGATTGCATTAATTTCTTTGTCATTACCATTGCTATCATTTCTGTATGGTAGACCATCTATGAACCAAAACAGTCTGGACTGTTTTCAGAGAAAGAAAAACAAAGCTATTATGATAAGAAAACACTCACTGTAATGTCTGATAAGATGGTTTGATTCAAGGACAGCAGCCCTAGCTTACACCGCATTCTTCCAGACACAAATGTAGAGCAGCTGTCAGAAGGCTTACAGACCTTCTCTTTATCCAAGTGCTGTTCCAGCTGAGAGCTGATCCCTCCTGTCACCAGCATCTGCAGTAATTCCAGAACCCGGTAATTATAGAAAGCCTGAAAAGCAAAGAGAAACCATGCACAAAGTCAGAAGAGCCAACATATGCATGGTGGAAGAGTTCAGACTCAGAGACTTGGTAGGTGCCACTGTTTGAGATGTACTGCACCATTATGGAGATCAACTGCAAGTCGGCCATCTGAGTAGGGTGCTGGGTTAGGCAGCACAGGGAGAAAACAACCAGCTCTAGTTCTTATTTTCTTGGAACATACACCATAAAAGGAGAAAAAAGTGGGTAATGATGCTGACACCAATAATTCTCCTCCTCCACAAGTGACCAGAGGAATATATTAGGCCACAGATATCGGGGGCTGGGGATTTAGCTCAGCGGCAAAGCGCCTGCCTGGCAAGCGCAAGGTCGTGAGTTCGGTTCCCGGTACCGGAGAAAAACCAAAAAAA
>NW_004956265.1:0-5982 GCF_000276665.1 Chinchilla lanigera
TGGCCTCGAACTCATGGTGATCCTCCTGCCTCAGCCTCCCAAGTGCTGGGATTACAGGCATGCGCCACCACGCCTGGCTCTGCTGCTGTTTTTAATAACTCTTCTCCTTCCATGCTACCTGGCACCCCAAGCCCTGTCACTTCCTGCCTCTGTGGCTGTGCTTAGCAAATTTCAAAGACTGACAGTGCTAATACTTGAGATTTGTCCTAAAAATGGCCCATGTGCATCCCAGATACCTGGATAGGGGGAGCCTTGTACCTGATGGCTGAGGAGGAAGCTAGGTCTAAAGCACAGCTACCATGCACGGAATGTACTCTAGAATGGGGCTCCAGGACCGACTTGGCTGATACTTACTCCAACCTTATAGAGCCCTCCGAGGAAGTGTTGTCAAAGAGCCACCGGAAGAAAAAATCCAGGCTGAAAAGCAAGTATATCTTGTAAGAACTGCTTCCTTTTCTATCTTCCCGGAGCTTCCCTCCTCACTTCTTTACTTCTGTGGTGATGGGGATGGAACCAAGGGGTTTGGCAATGGTTGGAAAGTGCTCTGTCAATGGACCTGGACATCAGGCTCAAAGAGTATTTTTCAAATACTATATGTGATCAAAACTCAATTTCATTTTGCACCACTATAAAAAGAGGCTGAATTTTGAAATCTACCATTGTTTTCTCTGATGCCACTTACACAGTGTGACACATAGGCAGCTTTTAGGGAAACTCTCCTCCTTGAGTTAAACACAGCAATGATTAGAATCTACCAATGTGTGTGTGTGTGTGTGTGTGTGTGTGCGCGCGCATGCATATACATGTGTGAGCGGGTGTGGTCACTATTAAGTTTGTGTGTAAGCTAACCCTTCACCCCAAGAAAGATCATATTTCCAGAAGAATCAATGGGCCAGCACAACTGCACTCCAACTGGTTACTACAGGCCCAAGAGTTGTTTCCAAATCCGTTTCCATTCCCCTGGTAGCAGTACTCTACAGATGTAGCCCTGATTCTGAGCTTAGGGCAGGAGATGGTGGGATATACCTGGTGAGGCCAAGGGAGGGCAGGATCAGCACCATGAAGATCAAGAATATGTAGACCTTGGTCATCATGTTCCAGTTTTCCCCCGACCTGCAGGAAACCAGAGGTCAGCACTCACTCCAAATGCTCCAGGTGCCTCAGTGAGGCCTGCCTTGCGCCCAGTGCCCCAGCTGTCGTCCAGAGTCCCCCACAGGGAGACCTTGAGACTCCGCACTCACTTGGTCCAGTAAGAATCCAGCAGCGTCGAGTAGTAGACAATGGTGGGGAGCAGGGCTGAGAAGGACCAGAGGAGGAGGGTTGGGAAGAACTGGCTGATGATTGGGTTCTGGAAGACAAGGCCCAGCAGAGAGAGTGGGAGGGTCTGTGCAGCGTGGCACTGAGGCCATGGCCTGATGGGTCAGGGCTCAGTGGGCTCCAGGAGTAGATTCTGGTCTTCCTCCCAGCATTGTGTGGGCACAGACCTCAAATGGTGGCTGAATAAACAATAGCACTTGATAGTACTATATAGCTCTGTAGACCAAACAAAGAACTTTCAGGTACAGTGGAGCTCCACTTATGTGACAGACCAGATTAGGCAAGAGTTTTCATTTCCTATAGAAAACCAATGGCTAACACGCAGGGTTAACTGAGTGCTTTGGCCAGGCTCCTCTCTAGGACACTAGGCCAGCTGTAGCTTACTGGGACTCTGTGGTCAATCCCAATCTGTATATGCTAGTTCCAGTTGATATTGTCATTTTGTGACTTGATTAACTTATTTTCACTGATTAAGTGAACATAACAATATATTCTCTTTGAAAACTACATTGGGGCTGGAGGTAGCTCTGTGGCAGACATGCCTAGCATGTTTACGGCCCTAGGTTTGATGTCAAGCACCACAAAACAAAACATAAAACACAAAAAACAAAAACCACAGACTCTACCACTGAGCTCCCCTGACCCCCGGGCTAAATTCCTGCTTTGCTTCAGAGAAGAACAAACTGGAGTCACAAATAAAAAATAAGAATGTAGCTCATATAAAACAGATAGAGGGGAACTAAGAAGCAGACCTCTTCCCTATATCAAAAGACTGATTCAGTGGTGCAAGTTTGGAATCCCAGTACTCTGTGAGGATTAGGTAGGAGAACTGCAAGTCTGAGTCTAGCCCAGGGCACTTAGAGACTTTGGGAGATCCCATCTCACAGTGAAGAATAAGGAGTGTTAAAGATGTAGCTCAGGGGCTGGGGATTTAGCTCAGCAGCGCAGTGCCTGCCTGGCAAGCGCGAGGTCGTGAGTTCTACTCCCAGTGCCGGAAAAAAAAAGATGCAGCTCAGTGCAAAGGCCCTTGGTTCAACCCCTAATACTGGGGGCGGGGGAGAAGTGGCACAGAAATGATGGCATTCTTGCTGCAAATTGAAACCTCACTGATAATGCCTACTTTTGTAGTTTTTTACTATATATCAAGTCAGATAAGAGCATCAACTATACACTAGCTCCTCTGCCATCTCAATGACCTGAGGGGTGTCATGTGGCAGGTGTTCTAACTCCAGTTCTGGGATGAAAACTGAGGCTCAGAATTCATCAGTCAGGACCTGGGCCGCAGGGCTCCCACCCAGGGTACCTTGCTGGAGGATCATTAACAAAGTGCCAAGTGTAAGAGGAAAGAATAATAGATTCACAGAAGTTTCTCAACAAGCTTACAAAGAGAAACCAATGTCTCTTGCTACAGATGCTCATTTAGGGAGGTTTAGCTCTTATCTCCTTGATTCATATTAGCTTGTTTAGTTCTGTTTCGGAAATGGAGTCTTGCTGTGTTGTGTAGAACTCCTAGGCTCAAGTGATGACCAGCCTCCCGAGTAGCAGGGATTATAAGAGCACGCCACCACACCCAGCCTTCTAAGGTGCTTTGAAAACCATCCATCATTATTTATGTACAATAAATGAGTGTGTAAGAAGATTATCAGAAAATGAAATGCAAATGAAATCATTCATGCCACCCCAATCAAGAAAAATCTTCTCATTCTTTCCCATCCCTTCTCCCTAGTATCTAACATACACATGTCATTGGCATGTCACTAGATCCACTGCTCAGAGGCCATTTTCTATCATGATATAATTATAAACCCCTCATGTCTGTCACAGTGTATGAAATGTTTAATATATGCTTAACATTCTATCAGACTAAAATATCTCATTCATCTCAAAAGATCTCTCCTTTTTAGTTTGATTCCATCCAATGAGAAGGTATGTATTGCATTGCTCTAAGGCATGGTAATAAACATGACCACGCTTTCCTCTGCCTTAGAAGTGCAGACCTGAGCTGAGTGCTTGGGCTTTCTGTTTCAGCACCCTACAGGCCTTGGCCCTGGTTCCTCCCCAGTCACCATGCCTTCTTCCTACCAGCGTCACTCACGTTCAGTGCATGGATGGGCTTGGTGACATTGAACTTGTCTATGGTGGACAGGATGATGGAGGGTGTGGTCAGGAAGAAGAGCACCATGAAGAGGGTGAAGTTGATGCTGAGCCACTGTAACCACCAGCGGAGGCCCTGGACAGAGAGGTTCTTCCTGCAGAGGGAACACGGTCCAGAAGCTTCTGTCCCTGGTGCAGGCCACCAGCACCAGCTGTACTCTAGCTGAGGTGGTCATGTCTGGTTCAGGCAAGCCAGAAGTCTTGCCTAGGGCTCTGGTTGGGGTTCATGTAGGCCTTAGAAGGAAAGGCACGTCCTCGGCACTGACTTTCAGCTACCATAAGTCCAACATCCAGGTCGTAGCCACAGCCCAGCACAGAGCCTCCCCACAGAGATGTCATGAGCACCAAACTGAACAGAAAGCTCCTGCACAGCATTTCCTGGACATCTGTGGTGCCTCACAGCACCTTCCTCCCAGTGGGCCATGGGCTAGGGTCAGTGGGGAGGCAGGCAGGGATAGTGGGACATGAGCATGGCTAGACCCAGCCTTGGCCCTGCATTCCCACCTGGAACAGATCCACACATCAGTCCCATGCTTGGGATACCCTGCGAAGCAGTGAACAAAGCAGTCAGGGCTGAGCTCGAATTCAGTGGAGAGGAACACCAAAACTCATCTGTGCGGACAGCTGAGGCAGCCCAGGCAGGCCGACATGCCCCAACCTCACCCATGCCCCAGACACAGCTCAGAGCACTGGTAGGTCCCCAGCCTGCCCTAAGGCCATGCTGTCCAATACGGCAGGCAAAAGCACAGGTGGCCATTGAGCACGTGGGACATGGCTGTTACACCTAGAAGCTGGTGGAAGATTTTGAAGACTAAGTATGAAAAGAAGAATGTGGCTGGGGATGTGGCTTGGTGCTGAGCACCTACTTGGCTTGTGTTCCATCCCCATACCACCAAGACAAAAGAGTCCATGCTGACATGTTAAAATTGAGATATTATTAAAATTCCTTTCAGTCATTTCCTTTTCTTTGGTATCAGCGCTATGAGGAAATAGAAGTGGTATATGCCCACCCCCCCAGCCCACCCCAGTTTCTGCTGGACAGCGCTGCCTGGTGAGTAACACACCGAGAAGCTCAGAGCACCCCCAGGCTGGCCCAGAAGACCCCAGGAGCTCTGTGGAGATTTTCACTGAATGTCAAATTACAGCTGGTCTCCAGGGGACAGTCAGCCTCTCCAGGAGCCAGGCCACCCTCCACCCTGCCCAGACAGGCCCTCACCAGCAGATGTCCTGGGGGTAAGCAGCCAAGGTGACACTCCACCTGGAGACCTGGAGCTCTCTGCTGTAGGAGGACGGCTGGGGCTCACCTTTGCACTGAAGGCTCTGACACTTGCAGGCTCTGAAATCCTTCAGGATGCTGCCAGGAAATGCAGAGAGGAGAAGTGAGAGGCTGGTTCTGCTGCAGCACTGTGCATAGGAATGGCACAGGCAGGGAAAGTGGAGCCTTGGCTTTGCTGCTCCTTTTACAAAGCTGATCTCGTGGAGGAGAGGTCATGCTCGGCTCACTATGGCCAGACTGTGCTTCACGCCCCCATCCCCACGAGCATTTCATATCTCTGCAGGCTCAGCAACCACGCTGTGTATCAGTCTGTCTGCCTCCAGCTCCCAACTGTGTGCGTGTGACACACAGCTCCTTGAATCCACCCCATGAGGCTGCTGTGACAATCTTTCTTTTCCCAGCCATGACCTGGGCTTCACCCCACAGAACTCAAGGCCCTGGAGCACTAATGAGTGCTAACATGGGGTCTTAGGCACATACGGATGTCCACAATGAAACCTTGGAGCACCCGTGAGCCCCCACTGTGAGGCTCTGGAGCACCCATGGGCCCCCGCAGTGAAGACTTGAGTCACCTATGGGCCTCCACTTTGAGGCCCCGACATCAGCTGGTCTCCACAGTGAGGCTCAGGAATACCCACGTGCACCCAGAGCGAAACTCTGCAGCACCCATGTGCTCCCACAGTGTTGCCCTGGAACACCCTTGGGCCCCACACAGTGAAGCTCAGGAACACCCATGGGTCTACACAGTGTGGCCCAGGAGTACACTTATGTCCCCTAGTAGGTCCAGGACCACCTGTTGTCCCACCGCAGTGAGGCTGTTAGGGGCTCCCATAGTGAGCCTTGTCCCTTAGAGTCACCCACATGCTGAGCTCCCTGTGGAGTGAGGGCAATACTATGTCTACCCATGGACACAGGCAATGATCCACATGGTGAGAGTTAGGTGAGAGGCTGGGCAGGCTCCACTCACTAGGTGGCCATAGACTTCTCTCGGAAAGTGACGAAGGCCATTCCCAGGGGCTGGTCCTGGACCTGGCACTCTTCCTCCGTGATTCTCTCCAGCAGCTGGTTGTACAGGCGCATGTAGTAGGCGATGGCATCCTCCTGTCAGGAGACACAGCCTGTGAGAGACATAGCCCTATGGGTCAGGGAACCTGTACCAGGCCTTGCTGCTTACCCGCTCACAGCCCCACATTTCGCAGCAGCAGAACTGGCCACAGGGCTTGGGGTTGACGAGG
>NW_004956266.1:0-6126 GCF_000276665.1 Chinchilla lanigera
CAAGGCACGGGGGGCTCCCAACACTCATTCATGATAAAAACCCTACAGAAAATAAGAATAGATGTCCTTTACCTCAAGCTAATCAAAGCCATCTATGATACAGCAACCGCTAACATCATACTAAATGGTCAAAAATGAAAGCTTTCATTTTAAAATCAGGAGCAAGACAAGGATGTTCACTGTCACCACTCTTATCAATATAGTTCTGGAAATATTGGCTAGAGAAATTAGACAAGAGAGAGAAATAAGAGGAATAAGGATAGGAAAGGAAGAAGTGAAATTGTCATTATTTGCAGATGACATGATACTGTACATAGAAGACCCCCAAAACTACCAAAAGGCACATGGATTTAAAAACCAAATTCAGCAGAATAGTTGGAAAAAAAGTTAACACCCCCGAATCAATTACATTCCTGTACACAAGCAACAAACAGACTGAGAGAGAAATTAGGGAAACCACAACTTTCACAGTAGCATCTAAAAATATGAAATACTTAGGAATTAATCTAACAAAAGAAGTAAAAGATCTATACAGTGAAAATTCTAGTGCTCTGAAAAAAGCGATCAATGAAGATATCAGAAAACAGAAAGATATTCCTTGTTCATGGATAGGAAGAATCAACATTGTTAAAATGGCCATCCTCCCAAAATTGTTCTACAGATTCAAAGCAATCCCAATTAAAATACCATTAGTATACCTAACAGATCTAGAGAAAAAGTTCCTAAAATTCATCTGGAACCAGAAGAGGCCTAGAATACCAAAAGCAAACCTGGGAAACAAAAGAAAGGCAGTAGGCACCACAGTTCCTAACTTGAAATTACATTAGAAAGCTACTGTGATAAAAATCAGCATGGTACTGGCACAACAACAGACCTGAAGATCAATGGAACAGATTAGAAGATACAGATACAACTACAAACATACTCAGTCACCTTATCTTTGACAAAGGAGCCAAAAAAGTTCACTGCTAGAAAGATAGCCTCTTTAATAAATGGTGATGGAAAAACTGGCTTTCCACAATGCTGAAGAGTAAAACTAGACCCATGTCTTTCACTATGCACTAAATTAAAGTCAAAATAGATCAAAGATCTAAATATTAAAACAGAAACACTAAATTTACTGGATGAGAAGTAGGTAAAAATCTTGAAGACATGGAGGTAGGCAAAGAGTTCATGAACAAAAACCAAACTGCTTGGGAAATATTTCAAAGAATCAATAACTGGGATCTCATCTTATTGAAAAGTTCTTGCACATCTAGAGAAATCACCAGTAGAGTAAAAAGAAAACCCACGAATTGGGAAAAAATTTTAGCCAATTGCCCCTCAGACAAAGGACTTCTATGTAGGACACATAAAGAATTAAAAAAATCAGGCCCCCCCCATATTCAAAGACCCAATCTAAAAATGGGCATCTGAGATGAAGACATATTTTTCAAATGAAGAAATACTAATGATGAATAAATGCATGAAAAAATGTTCAATGTCATTAGTCATTTGAGAAATGCAAATTAAAACAACACTGAGATTCCATCTCACCCCAGAAAGAATGGCCATCCATCAAGAAATCAACCAACAACAAATGTTGGAGAGGCTGTGAGGAGAAAGGAACACTATCCCACTGCTGGTGCGGGTGTAGATTGGTGAAACCAATGTGGAAATCAATTTGGAGATTCCTCACAAAACTAGGATCAGAAGTCCCATTTAACCAGCTATTCCCCTTCTGGGTATTTTCCCAGAAGATTTAAAAAACCTCATACCACAACAATATATGTGCACCCAAGCTTATAGCAGCACAATTTGTTATAGCTAAATCTTGGAAACGACCCAAATGCCCATCAACTGAGGAATGGATAAAAAATATGTGGTATTTTTATACAGTAGAGTATTATTCAGGTATGAAAAAGATAAACTTGAGGCTTTTGTAGGTAAATGGATACAACTAGAGACCATACTCATAAGTGAAATAAATTGGACCTGCATGTGTAAACATCATATTGTCTCCTTGGTGTAGGAACCTGAAAGAATAAGTAAAACTCAAAACCTACAATAGATGATAGGTAAGGGAAAGAAATTTCTCAAAGGAAGGAAGGACTGGGATGAAGGAAAGAGCAATAAAGAAAGAAGGAATGCAAAATATAAATGTACATATGAATAGCTGCTATAACTGTATTGCCAGTGTTTGATTGTATATTGGTTTTTTTTTTTTTTTTTTTTTTGGTTTTTCTCTGGTACCAGGAACCGAACTCACGACCTTGCGCTTGCCAGGCAGGCGCTTTGCCGCTGAGCTAAATCCCCAGCCCCGTTTGATTGTATATTGAAGGGAACAGTTAGTGCTTAAAATTTTTACGTTCTGATCAATCTTGCATGCTTATAACTGGTAATCTGAGCAACTCATTTGAAGGTAACCATATGCAATGGAACTACCATGGTAAATTCCTACCATCTTGTCTAGTGAAACTCTGTAGTATCTGTAATGTTTTATCTAATAATTATTTTCTTATTCTATTTAATGGTTTGAACAATCTTCCATGCTTACATTTGGTAATCTGAGCAATGTAGTTGAGGAGAGTGATATGTAATATAACAACCACTGTTAATTCATATAATTTTGTCTTAAAACTATGTATTACTTTAAATGTTCTTGCTTTGGTTTGTTTATGTTTGTAATACTGTGGGAGACAGTGAATCTTAGCATAATATTTTACATAAAATAGTTTTAGTAAAGGCCTAAAAATGTGTCCTGGGAAGCCTCCCAGGGAAATTGTAAGAGCTAACCCTGCAGTCAAACCTTGCCCAGAAATGCCTCCCTGAGATAAGGAATACCCAGGCCTAGATAACCATCTGTGACCTGCCTGGGTAGTTTCATCCATTTCCCTGGCCATAGATAAACACTGCAACCCTAAAGGAATGTATAGGTTGTAAAAAGGGAAACAAACAGAACAGAATGGAAGAAACATCTGTCATGGCTAGACATTCAACTGGCAGCTGACCCAGGATCCCACAGGATGAGAGGAAAACCATATGGCCTCGTGAGACAGCAAATGTAAGATCCCAATTTGTAACCATGGAAACCCAAAACATATTTAAGATCTGAAACAAAACTAGCAGGGATGGACAGTGACCGGCCTAAATTCAGTAAATTCTGTTCGCCCTAAATAGAGTTCTTTGGTCTTCTGTGGAGTTCAGCCCGCTTTTCCATTACAATACTGGTATGCTGCTACTGTTCTTTTTTGTTTTGTTTTGTTTTGTTTGTTTTTTTCTCACTTATTACTCTCTTTACAATAAAATTTTTAAA
The DNA here is from genome assembly GCF_000276665.1 of Chinchilla lanigera. Classification (NCBI taxonomy): domain Eukaryota; kingdom Metazoa; phylum Chordata; class Mammalia; order Rodentia; family Chinchillidae; genus Chinchilla; species Chinchilla lanigera. Next base: position 3,296 of record NW_004956266.1, read on the forward strand.
AGTATATTACAATGGCCAGCTTCATTAGTCTTCCTTTTCTCTCGTAAGATCTGGGATTATAAAATAAATAACAATAGCAACTACTTCATCATTTCAGCCACATTCAGTAAGATGCCCATGTGCTTGAAACATTCGCATTATGGTATAAGATACTTCTATTCAGATTTAGATTAATTCTGGGCTTTAAATCTTGCTCTAATTTTCTTTTGTGGTAATCCTTGGTTGTTGATCTTCTCAGTGGCAAAATCAAGAGGTACTTTTGTAGAATTAGCTGCACAGTCTGTGACAGCAATTATTATTAGGTTCATTGGTGGTAAAGGCTATGGGGTGGGTGTGGTGGCTGCAAGATGTGCTGATGTCCACAGTGCAGAAAACCCCTGGAGTCCTGGGGCACTGGAGACCACACTGGCTCCTGTGCATGACTGAGGCTTATAGTTCTCGTCCTTCCTTTTTGTTCCTGTCTTTGCCAGACAACTAACTTGTGTCAATTCTTTCAGGGACCTGAGTCGGGTGAGACTGAAAGCATTTGCTTGGACTTTGCAGCAGGCTGGCTAAGCAGATTAGTACTCCCAATTTCCTTTTCAGGCTGAGAACTCATGAGCCAGATATTGTAGTTTTCTCTCCATGAGCACTGGTAGCCTGGGGGTTGAGATGATATAAGCAAAATCAAACTTTTTCCTACCTTTTTATATGTATGTTCTGTTTATTTCTTCCTACTGAGTTTCTTTAGCTCTTCATTTTATGATTTTTAAATTGGGCATGTTTTTTCATTAAATTTTTTTTTGTTATTAATGATGGCTACATATTGTAAATTCTATAATTCTAAATACATTTACAAACAAAAATTGATGCTTGCTACCATATTTTGGATTTTTGTTTATTTTTTCAGATAGGCTGTCATTATGTAGTTCAGGCTACCCTGAATTCCTTATGTAGCCCAGGATGGCCTTGAACTCACTGTGACCCTCCTGCTTCAGCCTCCCTAGTGCTGAGATTACAAAGCATGTGCCATCACATCCAGGTTTATATTTGGTAAACAAACCTCAAGTGACTAGCTAAAACAATAAAATGAAAGAGGCTAGTTTTTAATAAGATTTTTTATTTAAATTAGCATTATTTGTATTCTATATAAAACATTTCCAAGTGTATTATCTTGTTGAATGTATTGTTTTTCCTTTTCTATTGTTCTTCCTTGCTTTTTACCAACTTCATGCTGTATATTTTATTCTAACTCAGTTTGAAACAATTAATCTCAAGGGGATAATTTGTGAATGATATGAGATTACAGTTCTTGGTAGAATAAAACTGATAGAGCCAAATTTTATTTATTATAGAATATTTAACTTGTTAAAGTTGACCATGAATCACTAAATGATTGTGACAGTGTGTGAACTAAAACTGCCTATCTAGGAAAATGTGATTTAGTTGAACACACATTCACTTAATATTCACAGCATACCATTTATTATGGTCAATTTTGCTGGGAAGGCATGAGCCTCACAAAATCTTGCTGCTCTGTAATTGGTCATCTGGCTTACAATGGACAAGGCAGGAGGAGTGTCGTGAGTTCGAGGGTTTGGCTTGTGGCTTTGACCGAGAGATGGAGACACTACTGGTTGTCTCATACATGGGTGAGTTAAGTAGAAGCTGTTTTATGGAAATATGGGTTATTCCTCACTTGTTCATAGCTAGACCTGGAGTCTACTACAAGTTTAACATATAAGCAAATATTATATGTAGAAATAAAACTAGAAATACACTTTGGACAAATAAGTTAGTATGTAAAGACTTCTTTGCAAGCATGGGTAAATTGTTTAAGCATTTTATGCAATATTGGATTAGACATATACTTATTTACCTAAAAAATCCTGAATCTTTAAGTGATACAGTCTTTTGATATAGTGGAGCTAGAAAGAACATCATAGGTTAGAGCACATATCACACATCAAAACGTTTTTCCACCTACAATCCTGAAAAATTAGTCTTTTTCCTTACTTGTCCTGTGCAAATCAAAATAGAGTTTCTCTCTCCATTGGAGGATATACACATAAACTTTAAAATTATTCTCTCAGGGCTTTTATTCCTACCTGGCTTTCTCTGACCTCCAGAGGTTTGATTGTCATAGTTACAGCCCATGGTACAGCTAGCACCTTGCTACATCAGGACAGGAGCTGATGTGCACCCAAACCAAGAGCACAAAGCCCTGTGCTGTGGGTGGGGGAAGAAGTGTCTTTTCCCTACCACCACTGTAGTCTCTGCCTACACTCAGGCTGGTGGAGCAATTGGTAGGTGGAAGAATGCTATTGTTGTATTTATATGTCACTATTTTTAGGACAATGACCTAGTTATAATGATGATAATAACTATGTCAATTGCTCAGAAAACAGTGGTGAGAAGCATAAGTCTTCCAGAAAGGAATCACTGAATGGGTGGACAGACTATTTCTACTGAGCTGATCCTACCAACTAAAACATTGGAAAGCCACATCGAATGGGACATTGAGAAGACGCTTACAGGATGAGTCATTCTTAGATGTTCTCAAATTGAGAACGCTGTTTTGGTCTATGGGTACTCAGAGGGGATTTTCAAAATTCAAACCTTGTCACTCTTGGAACAAGGTCAGCAACAACTCATAACATTTTTAGATGTTTTATGCTGATTTTTCAGGGTAAGCACCATGAACAGGGTTGTAGAGGTGGGGGCTGTGATGTTGTATTTTGAAAATATTAGAATTGGTAGTAGTAAGGCAGCGAGTTCTCCGGGAGCGGCAGGGCTCCTGGGTCCGAGTGTGGGCCGGACTCATACCACCGCGATTCCCAGCCGAAAAGTGC
>NW_004956267.1:0-6048 GCF_000276665.1 Chinchilla lanigera
GAGAGTGCGGAATGGAGCTTTAAAAGTTAATATTCTCTCTCGTGAGATGAACTGCCTCTCCGGGTCTCCTCGTGCCAAGGGCTCAGAGGGCAGAAGCCAAGGAGGCCGGAGGAGGCCGTGGCACGGAGACTTCACTGCTGGTTGTCTCAGCCCATTTGGTCTCCCTGCTCCTTACCATCAAAGCCCTGTGCGCTTGAATATAGTGACATGGTGGTTTGTGGGAGCATGAAACCCTCTGTCTCCTTAGAGCCAGCTCTGAAGTAAAGAAGTAAAGCCTTCTTGTTTTTACCAAGCCACCTGTTTTTGCAGGGGCGTGTCTTAGTCACTTTCTGGTCACCAGGACAAGACACCTGACACCCACGATTTGGAGGGGGAGGGTTTAGTTTGGCTCATGGCTTCAGAGGGCTCAGTCCACCGGGAGGCCTGGTGGAGGGGAGCTGCCTACAGCACCCAGATCAGGAAGCAGAGAGGGAAGGGAGGAGCGGGCAGGGAGATAACCCTTCCAGGCCAGGCCTCAGTGACACCTCTTCCAACAAGGCCCGCCTCCCTTCAGACCTGGCACGCTGGGTTCTTTCCTCAGCTCTCCTAAGAGTGCTGCTCAGCAGTAAGCTCGCCCTGTCTACGCTCTCACTGCCATGTTGGGTCTCTGCGCTGCGGCCTACGCAGAAGACACAACCTAGAGCTGGTCATGGCGGTGCACACCTGTAATCCCAGCACTCTGGGAGGCTGAGGTGGGAGAACTAAAAGTTCTAGCCCAGCTTGGGCAATTTAGTGATTTAATAAGACTGTGCAAAATTTAAAAAAAAAAAAAAAAATGGAGGTGGCGGTCCATGAGAAGGCCCCGAGTTCACCCTCCAGTACCCCAGGCCTGGAAGAACTTGCTGAGAAATATGATTGTATTAACTCACCTACCCCCGCTTACAGATCCCTGTGGTGCCGTCAGCTACTGCAGAGACGGCAGCAGCGGGCCTGGCACTCTCCTGAATGGCCTGCGTGTTGTTTCATTGCAGTTTCTTTGCTCCAGGGCTCCTATAGTGTTGGAAAAGAGGGAGAGAGCTGATTCATTGTCATGAATACTTCACATCAAACCTGCTTTCTATCAAATCATTTGTTTCCTAATCTACAAAAATATGTACACTGATACTTTTCTGAAGCTTCTGCACCTGAAATCGAGCAGGGGAGCTGAGGGGAGCTTTGTGTTTCTGGAGCCGGCAAGAGGAAGTCACACAGCCAGCCCCTTGCAGTGCCCCGGGGGCAGCCAGCCCCATTTCCCAGCTGGGTTTGCTTCATCCCTGGGCCCTTGCTGCTCAGCTGTTGTCTTGGTCAGTTCCCCTTGGGTTCTGAAAGCTGGAGCCCAGGGTGTCTCCCGGGTGCCAAGGTGCCTCCCGAGAGCGTCTCTGTGGTGCATCCATGGAGGAGAAACTATTCACGCTTTGAGAGAAATCCACAGTGGTCCCCTCCCGGTGGCCTGCATCCGTGCAGGAGCCTCTGGCTGTCCCCGTGGTGACTATTTTATTTACTGGGGAAGCGTGGACAGGCGAGCACCCTGAGGGTGTCTGGAGCCATTTCTCCCCCCACCCTCCACGCGCACACCATCTGACCCCTGCCCACACGGCCTGTGGGGGGGACACCAGGAGGGGCTCAGGGGCAGTGCCCATTGCAATGCAGTGACCTCAGTTCCCCGGGGAAGGGCCATGCACCTCCAGCCCTGCCCTGCCGACCTCTCTGTCTCTGTGAACCCCGCCTGGCCCACTCTGGGCTTTGGAGTTTGAGGGCCGCTTGGCGCTGGCCCTGGTCAAGGGAGGCCGTGCGGGGCTGGTCTCCATGGCCTGGAGCTGGAGAGTTCTAGAGGCTGTGGGCAGGAAGTGGCCATGTGGAGTCAGTGTGGAGGACCTGGCCTCCCTGGTCACCCTCCCATGCAGGAGAAACCAGGAAAGGGGTGGGGTGGGTTCTTAGGGAAAGAACTTGGGGGCGAGAGCAGGAAATGCTCCCAGACCACAGGGCACTGAGGGGAGAAGATACCCTGAGATGCATGGGTGGGAGGCAGCTTCCCTCCCCACCTCCCTGCAGCGTCACATCCCAGAGCCATCCAATCAGGGCCAAGAGCTAGAGTATTTACATCCCGAAGACCTTCCTGGGGGCACGAAACTCCAGCTTTTCTGCCTTTGTGTCCTTCAGGAGAAGCGCACTCCATGGGCAGCCCTAGTGTGAGTGGGTGTTAGGGGAGGGAACTGCTCACAACTGAGGCACGTTTGGCTGGGCTGAACCGGCCCTGTATAGGACCCAGTAAGCAAATGTGCATGTCTTGTTCTAGCTGCGGCTCAGAGAGGATTAATCCTGTAGCTCCAAGGGAGCCTAGAGCAGCATTTACCCAGGGGAAATTGGCCAGTGCCAGAATTCAGGAGCCTTTGAGGACCTGTTGGTGAGGGTTCACCAGGCTGGGTGGAACAGGGCCGAGGCAGGGTGCAGATGGACACTGCGCATCTTCTAGGTGCCAGATATGGTGCCGAGCACTGACCCACTGAACTCATTTAACCTGCACGGTAACCCCATGCAGGCAGCGCAAGACAGAATCACATTAGGCCGCGTCTTGGAGATGACATATGTGATGTCCCCGATGCATGTGCATATCCCCCGAAGAAATACAGGAAGCAGAAGCAAGGCTAATTTGGGGATCTGCATGTCTGCAGTGGGTAGCAGGGACAGCAGAGTGAATGAGCCTTCTGAGTACTTACATTTTGCCAGCACCTGTAGTCATCGGAAGTACGTGGGGGCTGATATTTCCACTCATTTCAACACTTAGCCATGCAGATGGGGAGCGTCTGTGAGGACATGTGCACCCCTGGGCACCAGCACCCTCTGCAGCGGCCCCTGGCCCCCACATTTCACCTGGGCACGCCGGGCTCAGCCTTGTACTGCACCTTTTACTGCACCTTGAAGAGCAGCCCTGGGGCAAAGCACGCGACCCGGGCGAGGCGGCTGAGGGTGGGACAGGGAGGCAGCGAGCCTCTGGGGCTGCCATGTGCCAGGCAAAGCTGGCAGTACTCAGGTTTGGGCGTGCTTGGAAACAGCAGGAAATCAACCGGCTGGACTCTCCTCAGGATGCCGACGACCTCGATTGGAGAGCACACAGTTGCCCCCACTCCAGCAGGAGTCTGGGGACCCCAAGGAAGGATAAAGCGGCCATGGTGAGGGTCTGCAATGGGACCGGCTGTGTCAGCACCCCCACCCCAGGGCTGAGTCCTGGCCAGACAGAAGCAAACCAGCCAGAGGCGAGGAGAGGATGTGAACAGGCTGCGAGCCGCCTTCCCAGCAGACAACCACGGACTGCACAGCCCTGAGAACAGGCCCAGGAGGCCGCCGGCCAGCTGCTGGGGCTGCCCCGCCTGCCCATCTGTGTCTTCTCTGGCAGCTGCTGGAAAGCCCGGGTGTCACTGACCCACTCGGCGGCGTGAGCAGTGGGATCTCCTTGCAGGGAGGGCATGGCTCCGTGGCTTGGGCTTCTAACTCCTTGGCTCATTCTGGTTTCTTGGCCCTGGTCACAGGGAACAAGAGTCCCCCCCCCCTCCCCTGCACACAGAGGGAAGAGCTTCTGCAGAGAAGATAAGAGCCCTGGTTTCTGACCTGGCTTCTCCTCCACACTGTGTGGCCTTAGGCAGACGCCGTCCCTCCTCTGAGCCACAGATGGCAAAGTAGAAATCCTGGTATCACTTGCACCCAGGCTGGATGCAGTTGTCACTTGGGAACTTTCAGCTGCCTACTTGGCTAGGAGCCGAGCCCAGCTCTGGTCCATTCACCCCAGCACCCCCCTCTGAGCTCCCCGAGCCCGGGAGGCTGTGGCTGACCAGGCAGCGTCTTTGTCGCTGAGCAGGTGACGCGCGCTTTCGGGTCTCAGGTTTCTTCTCTCCTGAGAACAGATGAATCACAGACCACCCCCGGGGACCGCTGGGGAGCATCGGGCTGTTGACCCACCCTCAGCCACAGTGGAGTCAGATCAGGAGCTGGGGTCCTGGTGCCCCCTCCACCACTGTCCGTGCTGTACAGATCGCCCTGTGCGGTCTCACAGGCTTCTAGGGGGTTCGGCCTAGGCACAGAGCTGACGCCCGAGATGAAGCACCTGCCGCCCCTGTGAGGTGCACACAGAGCCTTTGGCTACCACTGCAGGACCGGTGTTCATGCCCCGACCTCGGCCCGTGCCCCAAGGTGACTAGTGCAAACTGGGAAACGCTGAGCGGCTGCAGAGCCCTGCCCCTGCAGGAGGAGAGGGGTCGGGAGGAGAGCACAGACCGATCTCCAGCCCACGGGGGCTGCTCTCCGTGTCCCAGCCTCGGGTTTGGCGTCCTGGAAACCAGCTCATCCTGAGCCCACACCCTTCCTGCAAGTTCCGGGCCTCACTTCAAGCTCAAGGCCACAAGGCACTGCTCTCCCACCCCAACGTGTCTCACATAAGCAGTGCACACAGCGGGAGGGCCCAGCACTGGGCCTCCAGGGCCCCGACGGCCGAGGGGTGGGGGGTGGGGACAAGTGTCCGGGAAGGAAAAGTGGAAACCCTTTCCAGCCTTCTTCCAGGAAAGCTGGGGGACAGAGCACTCCCTGCTGGCTGCTCTGCCCCGGGACAGTGTGACGGCTCCACAGATGTGGAACTCTAGACCCCATGGGGCTGTGTGGAGGGGGCTGTGGAGAGCCGTCTGCGGCCTGCAGGAGGGCGGATGGAGACCCGGGCCAGCCTCTGTCCCTTGGGGTCTTAAATCCCCGGGGCAGCAGTAGGTCCTGAAGTCTGGAGGTGGCCGTGACTCACTGCGAGGGCGCCCTACTCAGTCAAGACAGGGTCTGCAGCCCAGGGAAGCCTGTGCGCCGTGTGACCTGACCTTTACGCTGCTCCCTGAGCCTCGCTTTCCCCCTCTGAGGGATGGGCTCTCGTGTGCCCGGTGACACACTTGCCCCACAGAGAATTTTCCAACGTGACAGAGGTCACAGCAGGCAGCCACACCAGGGACATCTGCCCTGGATGGGGGCCATGCCCTGCATGTTGGGCTGTCCAGGGACCAGCAGCCGGGAAGTGCTCACACGAGTTAAGTCTTCCTGTGCCCGCCTCGCCTCAGTTCTTGGTCCTGCCCTCCGCCATGCAGCGTTGGCGCTTGTGCCACGTCTTGTGGGTTTTTGCAGCTTGTGGCACAAAGGCAGGGCTGCAGGCACATGTGTCTGGAGACAGCGGTGACCATGGAGCACGATGGCCCCCATCCGGTCTCCGAGGCCTCACCTACTGCAGCCATGTCGGTGGCACCTGTACGCCCCACCTGACGCTGCATGGCCGCCGCGGGACTGGCCCCTGGGTCCCTGCAGTGCTGCACTTGGTCAGGTGTCCCTGTCACCACCTTTGAAGCCACTTGTCCTCCTCAGGAATCAGAAGGGGCACAGCCGTTGGCGCTCCAAGAAATCCCGGCGGGAAGAGTGCCGAACGTCTCAGGCACCGGTCCCCAGCCAGCGGCTCCTCCGGGGAGGGCAGCGATGCCCAAAGCCAGCGGCCGCCCTGCACGCTGACATCTCGCGCATTGTACTTGTCCCATTTGTTTTGCTTTCTGTCTCCACAACAATTACAGAGGTTTATTTTTTATTGCTGCAGCCAGCCCTGCCAGCACTGCACTTCCTTCTTCTCCCTAAAGGAGCAGCTGTACCGCGCCTCCCGGCTTAAGGAGGCAGCATTTCCCACACGAACATGAAAATAAACAAGGCTGGACTCACCCAGGGGTGAGGGCGGCCACTTGCCCCTGGGCACAACGCCAGAAGGGGCTTCCGGCTCTTTCCTGCGTGACAGTCAGGTCCCCGCAGCAGTGGGGAGATTGTCCTTCCCTGGTGGCTCTGTGCAGACGCCTGAGCTCAGAAGCCGGGCGCTTCACTCCTGGTTTCCTGGGGGTGATGGAGCTGACATAATGGAGCGCACCCTTCTCTGGATTGATGTGGCTTTTCTTTCTCTCTCTTTTCCTTTCTCTCTTTCTTTCTTTCTTTCTTTCTTTCTTTCTTTCTTTCTTTCTTTCTTTCTTTCTTTCT
>NW_004956268.1:0-1764 GCF_000276665.1 Chinchilla lanigera
TAGGAAAGCACTCAAAAGTTAAGGGTAACTGGGATATGGGGAAAGAGAAGGGAAAGAAGGAGAAAGTTTGTATGTATGTATACGCAGGATAGTTAGCATGGCTGTTCTGCTGTCTTGTATTTCCTTGCTGAAAGAAACTGTCAATGAGTCCTTGGTTGATCAGCTTTGTATGTCTATATCTGTTTTCATAAGAAATCACTTTGAAGATATCAATACGTAATACAACAAGCATTGTTAATTTTCTACCAGTCTGTTTGTTAATTTGTACTGTCTGTACTGATCCTTTGCTATTTTGTAAAATGTTGACTGTCTGTTAGTATTTTCCTCCTTTTATTTTTAAAATAAAAAAAATTATAAACCTTTCCCTTATATTTTTCCAAATTTGTAAAGACTCTTTCAAATATGAACTCACTTGAGACTTTGCCATATATTTGCACTCATCACTTTATTACTTTCTCTTTTTCCCTTCTTCATTGTAGATCAGAGATTGCAAACTGTTTTTTTATAAATATAGTAAATATTTCAGAATATGTGAATATGATTTTAATTCTAACTACTCAATTCTGTCATTGTAGCACAAAGCAGCTGCATGAAATACATAGTGTGACCAGGTCCTCATAAAAGTATATCTACAGATACCTGCTTTTGAGTTTCATAGTAATTTATATAGTATAGATGTTATTCTTCTAATTTTAAATGATTTAAAAGAGCCAGGCGTGGTGGCGCATGCCTGCAATCCTAACACTCGGGAGGCTGAGGCAGGAGAATCATTGGGAGTTCGAGACCAGCCTGGGCTACAAAGTGAGCTCAAGGCCAGTCTGAATTGCACAGTGAGACCGTGTCTCAAAAAGACCAAAAAATAAAAATAAAATGATTTTTAAAAGTATAACAACCATTTTTAGCTAATGAATTTTATGAAAGCAGATAGCTAGGTAGAATTCTGATGTGGACTATATAGTTTGCCAATAATCCCCTATAGGGTAGAAGAGAAATTGTATAATAGATACTATAATAAATAATAGGAAATTGCTTCTCTACTTTTATAGGAAACTTTGAATTAATTTAAGTTTCAAAAGATCTCCCTGTTTCCTATTAGCTTTTATTTTGTTCTTTAAATATACTTGGGGTTTCTCATATAAGGGAAGCCATGCATTATTTAAGCTTGTGTGTCTGCTTTATGTCACTTCATATTATGATCTCAAGGTGCCTCCATTTTCCTACAAATGACTCATTTATACTTGATTTTGGCAAAGTAGTACTTGTATGGAGTGTAAACAGCACGCTTGCTTTATCCATTCTTCTGTTGATGAGCATATAGGCTGTTTCCAAGATGTAGTACTTAAGAGTTGTGTTGCTATAAACAGGAATATGCCCATGTCGTGGTATTATGATGATGTCTTCAACTCCTTTGGGAAGATACCTAGAAGGGGAATAGCTGGGAAAAATGGAATTTCTAATTTTAAATTTTTGAGAAATCTCCATAGTGATTTCCATAATGGTTACACTTGTTTACATTCCCACCAACAATATAGAAGTGTTCGTTTATCCTTGCAGATGCACCAGCATTTGTCACTATCTGATTTCTTGATGGTAGCTGTCCTTTCTAGAGTAAGATGAAATTTCAGTGTTGTTTTAATTTGCATTTTTCTAATGGCCCAGAGATATTGAACATTTTTTGATGTACTTATTCGCCATTTGTTTTTCCTCTTCTGAAATGTGTCCGACTCACTTGCCCATGTCTTGATTGGATCTTTAAATTTGGGG
>NW_004956268.1:5019-9256 GCF_000276665.1 Chinchilla lanigera
TGAATCTTTATGTTATTTCTTGTGTAATTGGAGTTCTGTTCAGAAGGTCCTTGCCACTCTGTCTCTAAAAGTTTTACCTATGTTATATTCCAGAAGATTGTTTCTGTTTTAACATTTCAATCTTTGATCAATTTTTATTTTAGTTTAGTACATGGTAAGTGATATGGGCCTAGATTCAATTTTCTGCATGTGACAGGCAGGGATACTCACCACTATACTAACAAGGAACTGCACTCAATCTTCTGCATGTGGAGAGCCAGTTTTCCCAGCACTATTCTTTTAAGTGGCTATCGTTCCTCCAGTGTATGTTCTTGGCACCTTTGTCAAATAGCAGATAGCTGAATGTGTGCGGGGTTGTTTTTGATCCTCTATTCTGTTCCACTGAGTCACATATCTAGGTTGTTTCTTCTGTTTTGATTTGTGTGTGTGTGTGTGTGTGTGTGTGTGTGCGCTCACATGTGTGTTTTGCCAATACCATATTGTTTTATCACTATAGCTTTGTAATATATCTTGAAATCTGGGATTGTGATTCCTTATATTTTTCTCTTCTCACTGAGGATAGCTTTTGCTGTTCTGGATATCTTCTGTTTCTAAATAAATTTTATACTTTTTTTATCCTGTTCCATGAGAAATTCTGTTGGTATTTTGACTGAGATTGCATTAAATCTGTATCTCAGTTTTAGAAGTGTGGCTAGTTTTACTATATATGTTCTGCTTATCCAGAAAGAGCGGATATCTTTCCACCATTGATGAACCCTTATGGAAGTACTCTAGAGAACTGTAGTTTTCATTGTGGAGTTCTTTCACTTCCTTTGTTAGGTTAATTCTAAGTACCTACAATGCCCAAAATCAACCAACACATGTTACATAATAGTATTTTCTCAAGAGTGACCACGGAGGGTTCAGGCCTGGGTGAGAGCGTGGAAACAGGTGGTTCCTGATCTCCACCAGCATGTGTGGGTCCTGTGAGCACCATGAGTGGCTGGCAGGCACAGAAGCAGGAGGCCCACGATCCACTCACACCACAGTTTGCAGCTGAACATCATGAGAACCAGATAGCACCCCCATCTACTTCCCAGGAATAGAGCAGGCATCGCAGAATGCTGCCACCATTGCAGTCTGTGTCTCTGACCTCCATGTGCCCGGGAGATTGTTTAAAGGTGCCCACAAACCTGCACACACCGGGGTTGCGAGGGGCACCCCTGCACATGCCCAGTGATATGTGAAGCCCCAGATCAGACAGTCCATTAAATTGCTGAAGCCTCGATTCACGTCTGGGTTCCAGGATTCGTGTCTGGGCAGGAGCAAAGAAACAGGCAATCTGTGATAATTGCCAGCGCAGTCCACCTCTGGCTCATGTGCTTGCGGTAAAAGGCCTGCAGACACAGAATCAGGCAGTCCATGAACTGCAGACCCTGCAGTCCATGTCTGGGCTCTACCTTGACTCCGAACTCCCTGGAGTCACAGGACCAAGTGCTCTGTGATCACACCAGCAGTGCAGACCACTTCTGGTTCATACTCGTGCCCTAAGCTGACAGGGGCACTGGATCAGATTGTCTGTGACCTGATGACATTGTGATTGGTGTCTGAGACCTGGGAGAACTAGGTGAACTTCACCATCTGCTGGAAGAACCCAGACTAAGCAGCATGCTCCACTGGCCACTGAGAGGCATGTTTGACCACCAGGAAAATTAGGAAGATTAGTGACCTTTGCTGGACTGACAGTGAGGAAACGGACTGAGTGCTTTACCATTAACATCAAACATGAAAACACAAAGGAGTAAAACACACTCTCAGAACTCCACCCTTCTCAGAACAAGTCCAGGAGACACTGACATAGGAAAACTTGGTAAACACACTCTTGAAAATGCTGAAAAGATTGAAATGGAAGTAAAGAAACAACTCCATCAGGCCATAGAAGAGATCAGATCAGAAATAATCTCTCAGGCAAAAAATGAAATGACAATAATAATGAAAGAACTGCTCAGCTCATCTAAAAAAGAAACATTAAAAAAATAGATGAACATAGGCAATGGACAGAAACATTAAATGAAAAATGTAGAAATGAATTAGAATGCATGAATCAAATTCAGAGAGATATCCAGGAAATCAAAGCTTCCGTTGAAAGCTTCCAAAACTGCTTGAATGAAGCTGAAGATAGAACTTCAGATTTTGAAGACATTATGGCAGCTAGTCATCATGAAAGAAAGGATCTCTTAAAATCAACAAGGAACCAGAAAAAAAAATCAATTCAACAGCTTCAAGACGAGGCAAAGAGGAATAATGTACTACTAATAGGAGTCAATGAAACAGCAGGAGGCAACACAAACGACATAAAAAGAATATTTGCAGAAATAATAGCAGAAAATTTCCCAAGTGTGGAAACAGAATCTGATATACAAGTAAATGAGGCATATAGAGCTCCAACTAATCATAACCAAAATAAAACTACACCCAGACATATACTAGTCAAGATCCCAGATCTCCAGCAAAAGAACAGAATATTAAAAGCTGCTAGAGAAAAGAAACAGGTTACCTACAAAGGAAAGCCATCAGAATCATGGTAGACTTCTCAACACAGACCAACCAATTGAGAATAGCTTGGAGCAAAGTATTACAGGTCCTGAGACAAAACAGCTTCCAACCAAGACTGATGCACCCTGCCAAACTATCCCTCAAATTCAATGGAGAAATAAAATATTTCCACAACAAAGAACAACAGAAGAACTTCATTAGTGCCAAACCATCATTGCAGAGAGTACTAAAAGATATTCTAAGCAGAGAAAAACATGACTGCAATTTCAAGAACAACAATAGAAAGGAACCCTCAAACAGAACAAGCAATTAAACAGGTAGGAAAAAGTAGGAAACCAACAGCAAGTAAATAACATGACAATGATAAGTCAACACATATTGGTTATAACCATAAATGTAAATAGCCTCAATTCACCAGTCAAAGAAACAGACTGGCAGAGTGGATTAAGAAACAAATTCAACAATATGCTATATACAGGAAATACATTTTACTCAAAAGGAAATCCATAGACAAAGTCAAAGGATGGAAAACAATCCTCCATGCAACAGGAACCCAGAAAAAAGCAGGTGTAGCTGTTCTGTTTGCAGACAACATAAACTTGAAACTGAAAAAAATCAAAAGAGATAAAAAAGGTCACTACATACTTGTTAGCAGAAAACTGCAAGAGGATGAGATAACAATCATAAACATGTATGCACCAAATATCGGAGATCTGAACTATATAAGACAAATATTAACAGACATAAAAACTCATATAATTAATAACACTATTGTAATAGGGGATCTCAACACCCCATTGACGCAAAGAGATAGGTCAACTGGACAAAAAATCAGCAAAGAAATAACAGATCTGAACCAAATCTGTGAACAAATGGATTTAGTAGATGTATACAGAGTGTTCCAACCCACAACATCAGAATACACATTTTTCTCAGCTGCACATGGAACTTTCTCTAAAATAGACCACATCCTAGCCCATAGATCATACCTACCTAAGTGCAAAAGAACTGAAATTATCCCATGCATATTATCTGACCATAGTGCAATGAAATTGGAAATTAATGACAAGAGGAACTCCAAAAACTCCATAAACACTTGGAAATTAAACAGAAACCTCCTGAACAACCAATGGGTCACAGAGGAAATTAAACAAGAAATTAAAAATCACCTACAAACAAATGAAAATATAAATACAACTTACCGCAATCTGTGGGATGCAACGAAAGCAGTCCTTGGAGGGAAATTTATACTGGTGAACTCATATATAAGGAAAATGGAAACAGAACAAATAAATAGCCTAATGCTGTACCTCAAACTTTTAGAAAAAGAAGAACAAGTGAAACCCAAAACCCAACAGAGGGAGGAGATTATAAACATCCAGGCAGAAATTAAAGCAATTGAGACAAAGAAAACCCTCCAAAAAATAAATAAATCAAAGAGTTGGTTCTAGCCAACCTTCTCAAAAAAAGACAGGAAAAAACTCAAATTCATGCAATAAGGAATGAAAAGAATGAAATTACTACAGATTCCACAGAAATTCAGAAGATCATTAATACCTACTTTGAAAATCTTTACTCCCATAGGATAGAAAACTCAGAAGAAATAGACAGATTTCTAGGTATGTACAAATTACCAAGGTTGAGTCAAGAAGATATAACAATCTTGAACAACCCAATATCAATTAAGGAGATTGAAGAAGTG
>NW_004956269.1:0-6039 GCF_000276665.1 Chinchilla lanigera
TTTTTTTTTTTTTTTGTACCAGGAATTGAACTCAGGACCTTGTACTTGCCAGGCAGGCGCAAATGCCACTGAGCTATATCCCTGGCCCAGGGTTTCTGTAGTCTTAAAGTGGAATAAAATGCTGGCAGAGGAGAGTGGTTGGCTCAGCAGGACAGGACTTGCGTAGCACACCTGACCCTTTCACCCCCTTACAAAAAAAGTGATTCTTACTGTGAACATGGGTGAGGCAATTGGATGGGGGTAGGGAGAGGCTCTGCAGACTGGGGATAGTGAGCTGGTGACGCGGTTGGAGAGGGCATGGAGCCTCTTCACAAGCCGGCCTGTCAGCCGCACTGCCTCTATCTTGCCATTCCCTCACCTCTGTTCCCTCTTCACCTAGACGTCTTTGAAGATAAGAAAGTGAAACACCTGAAGAAGAGCCTTTGCTCAAAAGTGTCACGAGGAAAGAGGAAGAGAGGCTCCAGTGATCCTGCGGGCCCCGTAGATAGTGCAGTGAAAAAGAAAGTGACCAAGGTGACTGTTAAATCTGAAAACCTCAAGGTGATAAAGGACGAAGCCCTCAGCGATGGGGAGGATTTCAGGTGAGATGGCAAGAAGCATCCGACCCGCGTTGTTTTTTCTGATCAGAAAACCCACTCTTGCTTGTCGCTGGGATCTGGGGAGCAGGAGGGTCTTTAAACTATTCAGACTGGAAAGTGCTGGAAGTTTACATGCGCAGTGATAGCTTTCAGACAGTGACGTGTTCCTAGTGCTACAGCTGGACGGTGACAGCTCTAGGAAGAGAGCCAGGTCAGCGGCTCCTGGTCCAGCGCTCCTTAGACCACGCAGAGATGGTGGATGTGTGCGAGGTATTGCCTGCTGCTGCAGCACAGCCTGGCGCACCTGTCCGCAGAAGCTCACACTCCTCAGTGTTTATCCGGCACATCCTTGTACTTTGCTGCACTTGACTTGTGTGCATTTTTTTTTCTTCGGCCTGGACTGCTTTTTTCTGCTTTGAAAACCTATATCCGAAGCCATCTGCGCTAGCGGTTTCATTGTTTTTCCCCTGCTTTCTCCTCTGCGTTCCCACCATCTTTCTGAAGAGTGAATGTATCTTCAGTGAATGTGAGACATTACAGTTATGTGGGACCCAACCCATGGGCCCAGACGCTCCTCGAAGCTCTCCAAGGCTGGAACCACCTGTGGTTCATTTCCCAGGCCTGTGGCATTTTGGCCTGGGCCTCTTGTTTGGTGCGTGCTGAGTATTTTGCAGTATGATCCTTCATGTTAACCTGTGGTGCCCAAGGAAGGTGAGCCTCATTGATTGCCTGCCTGCTGAGCAGGTGGCGGGGAGGCAGTTAGAGGGAAGGCAGAAAGGTACAGTAGTAGGTTCTTTGCTCACATCCTGGCTTGCAGGGGCTGCTGTTCCACAGCCTGTGGACCTGGCACGGGAGAGTATCCAGCAGAGGGCAGCGGTGGGAAGGGGCAGGGCAGGCAGCAGCTTGGCGCTGTAGCTCCTCTGTCCTCTTAGACTTTGCTCACTGACTAGCTGAAGCCCCTCTCCAGAGACAGCTTCTCAGAGATGGACCAGGGTGCTGCCGAGGACAGCTCTGAGCCCCCTTGACCTGAGAGCCTGCTGGTCAAGCCCTAGGTGCACGGACATTTCTGTGTTTATTGTTAAGGGAACAGTTTTGCTAATACGGTGTTCGAGAAAGTGGTAGGCCAAAAAGGAGAGTGTGCATTATTGGAGTTGAAGGCTGAGGATTGGTTATTTTACGTGTGCTAAAATTTTAGCTGATAGTAACAGGTAATAGCAAGTGTTACCAATATTTACACAAGCTAAAAGTAACTCAGGGCTGGGAAGAAGGTCTGGGTTCAATCCCCAGTACTACAAAACAAAAAGTTAACAGTAACTCAGAACTCCAGACACATATATGAATTCGGAGAAATGTTAATATACATTAACAGCTGTTTAGTCTTTAGCTGTTGTTTAGCTAGCTACTTGCATGTGCAGTAGCTACTTAATTAGCTAATTATGCATGCTTCTGTTATGATACATCTATGTCTAGTCATAGCCTTACTTACCATTTTTTTTTGTACCGGAAATTGAACTCGGGACATTGCACTTGCCAGGCAGGCACTGTGCCACTGAGCTATATCCCCAGCCCAGCCTCACTTATCTTGAAGTTAGGAGTTCTATTAACTTTAGCTTCCTTAAGCCTATTTTTGTTTTCCTTTTGTTTTGTTTTTTGAGACAGGGTCTCACTTTATAGTCCAGGCTGGCCTTGAACTCAGCTATGTAGCCCAGGCTGATCTCAAACTCACAGCCGTCCTTCTGCCTCAGCCTCCCAAGTGCTGGGATTACAGGGTGCACCACATGCCCAGCCTTCCTTACATCATATTTTTCAGGGTGGAAAGAAAGCCTGAGTTGGTTCTTAGGTGGATCAGCCAATGAAAATCTTCTTGTTTGTGGCTTCCAACTGCACATAAATGCACTAGATATCACAGCTTTTGGGTCTAGAACGCAAATTGCTACTATGGCTTCTGTGAATCTAGCGTTCACCATTTTCAGACATAGCTGTGTTTTCCTGCACAAAGGTTATAGACGATAGTTCTGTGTTTCAACAGTATCTCTAGTATTAATGACACTGATAATTAGAGCGTGTCTTGATGAGCTTTTGAGAGTCTCACTAATGGAGGAAAGGCGTCCACATGCACCACCCTTCCATACATAGTGGCAGTGGAGTCTTCACATGAGTAAACCGAAGAGTAAGTTTTTAAAATGTGCTTAGCCTGAAAGTTACATAAGGATGTCTAACACTTCTTCGTCTTCTTTCTTATCATCTACCAGGGACTTTTCACGTGACCTCAAGAAGGTGCAGCATCCAAAGAGAGAGGCTGCCATGGGCAAAGGCAGTGACGAAGGAGACGAAGAAAGTGAAGATGATTGGGAAGAGGTTGAAGGTGAGGCGTCTTTCCCCACAGTGTAGTCTGGTTGTTTTCTTTTGAAACTGATAAAACCTAAGACTGAAGAACAGGTTGCAGTAGAAAGTTCCTTTTTCCGTTGAACTCAGAGGCACTGTGCCACTGTACTATATCCCCAACCCTTTTTAATTTGAGAGAGGGGCTTTCTTAAGTTGCCCAGGCTGGCCCTGAAGTTGCCAGCCTCCAGTCTAACCTCCCAAGTAGCTGGGATTACAGAGATGCACAACCATGCCAGGCAGAACTTGGTTTAATATAAGGAATACTCTGTGAGCAAGATACCAAAGAAGGTGGTAGCGCTGGGGGTATAGCTCAGTGGCACAGCGCCTGCCTGACAAGCACAAGGTCCTGAGTTCGATTCCCGGTACGAATAAAACACAAAGAAGGTGGTATATTGTCTTGCTCTGGTGACTGCCAAAGGGGAAGCTGTGAATAGAGAGACAGTTTTGGAGTACTCAGACTGAGTGCAGACCCTAACCTCGCCTCTTATATTGCTCCCCGAGCAGGAACTTGACTTTCCTGAGCTCAGCTTTTTCATGGGTAGCATTCTACAAACACTGGGTGTTTAGTATGAGCATGTATTCTAGGTTTAGGACTATTGTGGGAAGAAAATGTTTGCAAATGCAAGAAGTTGGAGCATCATATGCTCAGTAAGTAGCAGTAATGTGATCATTCCTGATTTCTTCTGTTGAACATGATTTTTTTCCCCAGCATTTTACTTTCAAAGTATTTAAACCTACAAAAACTGAAAGTGTGTGGACAGTCTCTTCACCTAGATTTGTCAACTTTCACATGTTGTGGGACCATTTGAGAATAAGTTGCAGACATCCTGACACTGCTTCTAAACACTTCAGCATGCCCTGAGAGTAAGTCATTGTCCTCCCTGGCAAAGCAACATTATCACAGTTAAGAGAAAAAAATAAGTCCCCAGTTGTATGCTGGACATGGTGGTGCATGCCTATAATCCCAGCACTGGAGAGGCTGAGGCAAGAAAACTGCTGCAAGTTTGAGGCCAGCCTGGGCTACAGAGTGAATTCAAGGCCAGCCTGAACTATATAGTGATACCCTGTCTCAAAAGAAAAGAAAAAGAAACCAAAAAGTAGAAATATCTTTATAGCTGTACCTTTGGCCTTTTAATAATTCAGAGTTCAGTGAGTTCGTAAGCTTTGCATTTGGTCATTATGTCTTTTTACTCTTTTAAAATCTAGAACTATACACCCCTCACTTCCAGAGGGGCCTTGTGTATGTTAGGCAAGTGCTCTACCACTGGTTCATACCCCCAGCCCTATGTATTTATTTTATTTTGAGAGAGGGTCTTGTTCAATTGCTCAGGCTGGTCTTCAACTTATGATCCTCCTGCTTCAGCCCCCTGAGTATCTGAGATTGCATGTGTGCACCCCTGTGGCTGGCTATACCGCTTCTTTTGAAGGGTGTAGGCCTCTTATTTTTTAGAATATCTAATGTTACTAGGTTTTTTTTCTTTTCTTCAGTCTTTTTGAGACAAGGTTTTGCTATGCAATTCAGGCTGGCCTTATACTCACTTGGTAGCCAAGGCTGGCCTTGAACGTGTGGCAATCCTCCTGCCTCAGCCTCTTGAGTGCTGGGCTTACAGGCATGTGCCACCACACTCTGCTTAATTGTCTGATAAATAGATAGCTCATGGAATGTTAAACTTATGTCAGTATCCTTTATAGTTCTTAAAAACTATAAGTTAAGTCCAAAGACTTGATTGGCTTTAGATTATTTTTCTTTTTGCATAAGGATACCTCCTGGGTGGTGTGTTATGTTTGTTGCACCCATTAAAACCCATCTGAAGCCAGGCGTGGTGGCACACACCTGTAATCCCAGCACTCAAGAGGCTGAGGCAGGAGAATCCTTGTGAGTTCAAGACCAGCCTGGGCTACAAAGTGAGCTCAAGGCCAACCTGAACCGCATATTGAGACCCTATCTCAAAAAGACAAAACAAAACAAAACAAAGCAAAAAAAAACCATCCGAGTAGTTGGAGCTCTGTTTGAGCTGGTACTACCACTGCATCTTTTGACATGGTCTCATAGTTTTGGAGGCTATTTCTGCTTTCTAGCACAAGGTTTTCCAGGTTTACCGTTCCTTTCCTTGGTCCAGACCTGAAATCAACCTTTTCTCTCCTAGAAGCCCTGGTTTCATTTTATTTTTCTTTGTACAGCAAAGCAGCTGTACTTCCTCTTCATGGTAACAAATGAAAACAAAACACCTCGGTTACAAGAGTATTAAAATATAAAATAGTGATAAATCTCACCCCAGAATTTACAAGACCTGTATACAGAGAACTAGAAAACACTACAAAGAAATTACAAATTTCAAGAAACATTTTAAGGTGAAACACTTGAAGATAACAGTTTTCTATGAAAATCCAAAAGACTTTAAATCATTAAAACCATTTTGAAAAAGAAGCAAAAACTTTGGACATAATTTCCAGAATTAGTATACATTTATAATACCTTACTCTTTCACCGTCTCACACTAGGGAGACAATACGATACTTACATACATGTATGAGTGATTTATTTCACTTATAAGTATAGGCTCAGGTTGCATCCATTCACCTATAAAAGTCTCCAGTTTATCCTATTTTATGGATGAATAATAATCCATTCTATACAAAAACCACATCTTTTTTTATCCATTCCTTGGTTAATGGGCATTTGGGTTGTTTCCAAGATTTAGCTATTACAAATTGTGCTGCCGTACACATACATGCACATATATCACAGTAGTATAATGTTTATAATTCTTCTGGGAAATACCCACAAGAGGAATACCTGGGTCAAATGGGACCTCTAATCCTACTTTTTTGAGAAATCTCCACACTGATTTCCACAGTGGTTGCACAAGTCTACACTCCTACCAACAGTGGAGAGGGTTCCTTTTTCCCCACAGCCCTTCCAGCATTTGTTGTTGGTTCATTTCTTTATAATAGCCATTCTTTCCAGGATGAGATAGAATCTCAGTGTTGTTTTAATTTGCATCTCTCAAATGGCCAGTGATACTGAACATTTCTTCATGTATTTGTTTGTATTTCTTCATCTGAGAAGTATGTA
>NW_004956270.1:0-6028 GCF_000276665.1 Chinchilla lanigera
GAGTGTGGAGGGAAAAGAGAGGGAAGTGAGGAGTAGGAGATGGGAAGGCAAGAGAGGACAGTGTTGAGGGCCAGAGAGGGAAGGGGTAGAGATATCAGGAGGAGAAAGGAGAGGCATGGGAAAGAGGGAAGGAGAAGGAGCGGAATTTTAGGTGTTGGGAGAAGGATGAAGGGGCAGGAGAGAGTGTGAGAAAGTGAGTGGAGAGGCAGGGAGAGGTGTAGTGAGGGCCGGAGTGAGAGGCAGAGGAGGCAAAGAGAAAAAAGATAGGGTGGGCAGGGAGGTGAAGAGAGAAGAAGCAGGGAGAGGATAGCAAAGGAGGATAGGGAAGAGTGTGTTGCATGGGCACGAGGTTTATGGAATCAGTCTGCATCCAGGTAAGAGGGATTGAGTAACCAGTGGGAGTGGGGAAGCGAGGCGAAACTTAGAAAAAGAGGTGAGCACAAGGGAGGAGAGTGAGTTGATTGTGGTGGAGGAGAGCAAGGTGAGGGTTAGGCGGAGGGTGAAAGATTGAGCAGCAAGCAGATATGGGAGAGAATGTAATGAGTTCAGCAGGGAGAGCAAGCAGAACGAGAAGGAAACCAGGAGAAGAGGCAACGGGGGTTGGAGAGGGT
The DNA here is from genome assembly GCF_000276665.1 of Chinchilla lanigera. Lineage (NCBI taxonomy): Eukaryota > Metazoa > Chordata > Mammalia > Rodentia > Chinchillidae > Chinchilla > Chinchilla lanigera. The sequence goes on from NW_004956270.1 coordinate 612, forward strand.
GGATGGGAGCTGCAGGAAAGGGAGGTAGAGGGAGGAAATGAAGGGAGGGGGGACAGAAAGAAAGGAAGTGGATCAGAGAGGGTAATGTTGAGGAGAAGAGGGTAAGGGGTATTAGGAAAGGGAGGAGAGGCAACCAGGGTGGGGGAGGCAGCAAGCGAGGGGTAAAAGAAGCTGTTGAAGTAAGAGGAGAGAGGAAGCGCTAGGTGAAGTAGGGTGCAGAAATGGGAAGGGAGGAGAGCAACAGGGCCTGAAGAGAAGGGATGCAGGCAGGGAAACGTCAGGTGTGATTGATAAGAGGAACATGGGACGCAGTTTTAGGGTTAGAGTCAGGTTTAGCTCTACCCGGAGACTTGTGAAAATGCATAGCATAGCAAGGATATCTCCATTCAGCTCCATCTCCAGGCTCAATCGATACCTTTATAAAGAAATATTTCAATCTGACAGGGAAGGACGTGAGGAAAGGAGGTGGAGTAGTGAAGTGAAGGAAAGGGGAACAGGGGAAAGACAAGGGGGAATGGAAGCAGAAAAGAGGGAAGAAACAGGATAAGAGAGGGAAGGGAGTGGCCACGGATGTGTAGGCAGAGGAACAGGAGGTAAAACGATGAAAGTAGGGAAGGGTGGGCAGGTGAGGAATGAGAGCAGAGGGAGCAGAGTTCAGGGACAGATCAGAATTGGGAAACACGAGAATTCCATGTTGCTCGCTCTGAGGCTTAACTCAGCATGACAGCTACTCTGACACTGGAGACAATTCATGGAAATATAAAGCCTTTCATTTTGCCATCATCTCCAGGGTCCATAAGTCTCCTCGAAAGGAATTCAAATACCAGGAGGGCAGAGAAGGACCGACAGAAAACAGCGTAGGAAGGGAGGTTTAGGCAGACAGGTACAGGAAGGAGTATATGAAGGAGTGGAAGGGGAACTTTGATGGGGAGGGCAGAGGGAGAGTAGTGGGACCTGGATGTCAACACAGGGAAGAGGAGCGCAAGGAAGGCAAGCAACCTGGCAGCTTTTGGAGGAAGAAACCAGCTGGGATATGCAGCTTTGGGGATAAATTCAAGGCACAGCTAGCCTGACACAGGAGAGCAGGAATGTTGAAGTAAAAGCTTTTCTTGTAGCATCAATTATAGGAGCCAGCAGGCCTATAGAATGGAAATCATATTTCAGTGGGGCAATGAACGAAGTATGTGAGGTAGGAAAGGGGGAAAACAGTAAGGGAGAGAGGGAAGGGAAGGAGAAGGACGGATCCATGGGAGAGGTCAAGAACAGGCATTGGGAGGGCTGTGAAGAAGACCCAGACAAGGGACAGTTCACCTGTCCTAGAAAGACAGAAACTCTAAAGCCCAATTTTGGCATAATCTCCTGCTGAGCGCTGCTCTGACAATGGACAGTATGAAGAGAAGCCGAAAGACTTCTTTCAGAATTGGTCTAGCATTGACACTGTGGTCTTTTAAGAAAGTAACCTGTCTGTGGTGCGTAGAGATGGAAGGGGGCATGGAAGGAAGGGAGGATTCAAGAAAGGAAGGAAGGAAGGAAGTAACGGAAGAAGGAAGGAGGCAAGAAAGGCAGGAAGGAAGCAAGGAAGGAAGGCAGGAAGGAAGGACGGATGTAGAGTAGGATTCATGAGGGAGGGTGATTGGGATTGAGAGAGTGTGAGATGGAGTGAGTGCAGAGAGAGAGGAGGAAAGCAAGGGAAGAGAGAAGGAGCAGTGCGGAGAAGGGATGGAGTGGAGGTGTGTGATTTCCCGCGGTAACCAGAAAGCAGTAATTCTCTGTGTGCAGTGGAGCACATCAGGTGAGGTGAGAGAGGTACATGGCTTTGATCAAGAAGTAAGTGTTTTGCAAGGTGCATATGACAGAATTGTAGGAGGAAAAGTTCAAGGTTCCCATATTCAGCAAGGGCCTGGATGGCTTCAGACGCAGTTAAACAGTAGCAACTGGGAAAGGCTTATGCAGTGTTTTATTGGGAATCTCTGGTGCAGTCTTGAGGTCCTGAGTGTTGAACACCTGAAGCAGAGAAAGTGATGCAGTTTAGCTGGGGTAAGTGTTTGTTTCCTGGCCAAACTGTGGCCCTCCCCTCAGAGGTGTCAGTGCAGACATTTGTGATATCAAGGCATGGCAAGGGCTCTCATTGGCTGGAAGAGGCTGAGTGATGGAAGAAATGAATGGTGAGGCATGCACAACTGCAGCAGGGCTCAGAAGAGGAAGCAGGAAGCTTGGCAGTGGAGGGATGTCAGAAATCCTGGCAATGCCTGAGGAAACCAAAGAGATATATGGTAAGTGAGTGGTCACTCGGGTTGAATCTCCAAAGCCCATGGCCGAGCTGGTCGATGCACATAAAAGGTGTGAAAGCAGAAGGTGGCCGAGAACTCAAATGAGTCAGTGAGAAAAGACAAAGAAGATGAGAGGAAAAGGCTGTGTCCTTGCTTACCGTGTCCTCCTCTTGGGCCACCTGGGTCCCAGCCCGCAAACCCTGATCCCTGCACTTTGGGACAAGACCCTTGTCCCTCCTGCCTGCATTGCCTCAGCCCTTTCTCCGTCACCGCCCTCCTGCAGGGCACAGTCATGTGTACAAAGGCAGAGGAGTGCAGCTCCCTCCAATCTCACTCTTAGCGCCTTCTCCACTTCTTTATTTCTAGAAGAAGAAGGTCATCAGGCAACTGCTATCAAAGCTGGACCAGAGTTCCAAAATACACTGCAAATCCTCTGTGGAGCTTCTTTGCTACAGTGGAAAGCAAAGGGCAGAATTGGATCAACCTGTGGAGTGGTTTGTTCTTCAGCTGAAAATTCCTGAAAGTTCAATTGGGGAAGCCAGTCCTCCAGTAGCCTGCCCTGCAGGACACTAGGAGCTGTGCTCAAGAGGGCTCCAGTAGCTCCTCCGAAGATGACATCAGGAAATGTGCTGAAGACTGCAAAGAGCAGTCAACTGAGCAGTGAGGTGAGCAGTCAGAGGAGCAGTGAGAGAAGCAGTCAGGTCAACCTTAATGAGAGGAAATGTTGACAGTTAAGAACTATGGACATGCTACAGAGGGAGTCTGCATTTCTGTGCATTCCCTCTGTGGAGGGAGGGAAGGCAGTCAACGGCAAATATGAGAGAATGCAGAGAAGATGAAAGGGAGCCCAAGGAGAGGGAGGAGAGAGGCAGAAATTGGAGGTGATGAGGCAAAGCGGAGTGAGTATGGTGAGAAAGAGGAAGAGGAAGTGAGGAGCGGGAGTGTAGGGGATGAGCAAGATAGGCGAGTGAGGAGTAGGAGACAAAAGAGAACATGCTGATATAGTGCAGTTTGCTCCAAGTAGGGCAGGGAAGGATAGGGTGACAAAACGGAGTGACAGGATGTATGAGGAGCCACAGAGTGACAGGAGGATTGGAAGTAAATCAAGCATAGTTTGTCCTATGGAGGGCAGAGGAGGAGGGTAGGCAACTCTATGTTGAGAGAGGGAAGGGGACAGTAATGAAGGTGCCCAACCCAGCATGTTTTAGAGGCATAAGTTAACTGGAATGCCCAGTTTTGGGGATAAATACAGCTGACAGCTACCTTGACACAGGAGAGCATGCATGTAAAAGTAAATGCTTCTATTTAGCATCAAATCCAGGAATCAGCAGTGCCCTGGGAAGGAAGTAACATTGCTCGAGTGGTATGAAGTGCACATGTTAATGAGGAAATGGATCAACGATAAGGGAGAGAAGAAAGTGAAGATTGAGAAGAATGACTCCATGGGAGATGTCAAGAAACAGGTTTGGGAGGGCAGGGGAGAGTATGCGGGCAAGGGGCAGTTCACCTTTTTTACAAGAACAGAAACTCTAGGGCCCGAATTGGGAATAACCTCATGGTGAGATTTGCTCTGAAAATGGAGTTTATGACTAGAGGACTAAAGCCTTCTTTCAGCATCAGTCCCGTGTTCACATTGACGGCTGTATAAAAATGTAAATTTGAGTCAAGGATGGGAAAGGAATGAAGGTTGGAAGGAGGAAAGAATGGAAGAAAGGCATGAATGATAATACGAAGGAAGGAAGGAAGGAAAGAAGAAGGAAAGAAAGGAGGAAAAAAGAGGGAATTAAAGAGAGAAGGAGGGAATGCAAGAAAGAGGGAAGGGAAGAAGGAGGGATGTAAGAAGAAAGTAAGGATGGAGGGAGTGTACAAAAGGTGGGTCAGAAGGAAGGAATGGGAGACTGAAGACAGGAAGTAATGAATTAGTAAAGAAGGAAGGAAGGATGGAGGGACAGATGGAGGAAGGAGGAAGAGAAGAAGGATGGAAGAAAACCAGGACAAAAATGGAAGGAAGCATGAAAGGAAAGAAGGAAGGAAGAAAGAAAGGAAGGAAGGGCTGATGGAATGAAGAAAGGAAGGAATATAGAATGGAAGTTGAAATGATGGAATTATGTAGTGTAGGAGCAATGAAAGGACCTAGATTGTGTTGGAGAGAGAGTTAGATGGAGGTTGGGAGGAGTGGGAGGAAGTAAAGCAAGGAATGAGAGTAACAGGGGTAGAGAGGGGAGCACGTGGAACTATGTGATTTCATGCCTAAGACAGAACCCAGGAATTCTGTGTGGCACCTGGAGCAAATAAGGTGAGGTGGAGAATGTGCCTGTCTTTCCTCAAGAGGAAGGTGGGTGGCAAGGTAGATATGACAGAATGGTTGAAATCAAAGTTAAACGTCCATGTTCACTAAGGGCCTGGAGGGCTTTAGATGCCCTGAAACACCAGCAAATGGTGTGGGCTCATGCACTGTGTTATTGGGAGTCTAGGGTGCAGTCATGGATACCTGAAGCTGAGAAAAGGCTGCAGGTCAGTTGGGACAAGTGTTTTAGTCCTGGCCACCCTGTGGCCCTCCCCTCAGAGGGATCAGTGTAGAGGTTTGTTGTGTCAGTTTATGCCCAGTGCTCCCATTTGCTAGGGGGAGGGTCAGTGATGCAACAAAGGAAGAGGGGGACGACCATAACTGCAGCAGGGCTCAGAGGAGTAAGCTGGAAGCTTGACAGGGCAGGGGGGTCAGAAGTCTTTGCCAAGCCTGAGGAAAGCAGAGAGATACAGGGAAACTGGTTGGTTACTTGGATCAAATCCCCGGAGCCAATGGCCAAGATGCAAGATGCAGGTAAGAGCTCTGAAAGGAATAAGGAAGAGCTGAACTGTACTGAGTCAGAGGGAAAGGAAGCAGAGAACGAAAAGAACCAGGATGTGTCCTTGTTTGCTGTGTCCTACTCTTTGCCGAACCTGGGTCCCTGCCGCGAAACCCTTCTGGCTGTGCCTTCCACACTGACCTATGACCATTCTGCCTTCACTGACTCAGCCCTTTCACTTCTCCAACGCTCCAGCAGGGCAGAGGGGGGCACAGAAAGACAGAGCAGGGCAGCTCCCTACAATCTCACTCTCAGCCAAGTCTCCTCTCCTTTGTTTCCAGAGGCAGGAGGTCATCAATCA
>NW_004956271.1:0-1422 GCF_000276665.1 Chinchilla lanigera
AAAAAAAAAAAAAAGAAAGAAATTTAGAGAAGATTCAATGCCAACACTCCTCCTGCTTGTGCCATTGTGCTATCTCCCCGGCCGTCCTCAAACTCTTCAATGAAGTTGAAAAGGAATAAATTCTCCCTAACTCAATTCTGGTTTGTTGTTGTTGTTGTTCTTGGGTTTTTCTTTGTACAAGCAATCGAACTCACAACCTCGCACTTGCTAGGAGGTGCTGTGCCACTGAGCTACATCCCTGGCCCCTACCTCATGTCTGGAGGGAAGTATTATACAGGTATCAAAAGGAGAGAAAGACTCAACCAAGAAAGAGAACTACAGACCAGTCTCCCTAATGAACATAGATTCAAAGATACTCAATAAAATACTAGCAGAGTGCAGCAAATCATCAAGAACATTATGTACCATGACCAAGTTGGATTCTTCCCAGGGATTCAGGGATGGTTCAATATATGCAAATCAATACATGTAATACACCATATCAACAGAGCCATAAACAAGAATCACATGATTATCTCAATAGATGCAGCAAAAGCTTTTGACAAAATCCAACACTCATTCCAGATAAAAACCCTACAGGAAATCAGAACAGATGGTCTTTACCTCAATCTGATCAAAGCCATCTACGACAAACCAACAGCCAACATCATACTAAATGTTTAAAAATTAAGAGCTTTCACTTTTGTTTGAGCTTTCACTTTAAAATCAGGAACAAGACAAAGATGTCCACTATCACCACTCCTATTCAATATAGTTCTGGAAGTATTAGACAGAGCATTTAGAACACAGAGAAATAAAAGGAATAAGGGTAGGAAAGGAAGAAATAAAATTATCACTATTTACAGATGACATGATACTTTACATGGAAGACCCCAAAAACTCCACCAAAAGACTCCTAGAATTAATCAACAAATTCAGAAGTGAAACTGCATACAAAGTCAACATTCAAAAATCAATAACACTTCTACATACAAACAACAAACACTGGCTGAGAAGGCTGGGCGTGGTGACGCACACCTGTAACCCCAGTACTCGGGAGGCTGAGGCAGGAGGATCGTTGCAAGTTTGAGACCAGCCTGGGCTACAATGTGAGCTCAAGGACAGCCTGAACTGCATAGCGAGACCCTGTCTCAAAAGGAGAAAAAAAAAAAAAAAGCCCACAGAGAGAAATTAGGGAAACCATACCTTTCACAATAGCATTCTAAAAGTTGAAATACTTAGGAATCAGTCAAACAAAAGAAGTAAAACATATATACAGTGAAAACTACAGTACTCTGAAAAAAGAGATTGAAGAGGATTTCCAAAAATGGAAAGATATTCCTTGCTCATGGATAGGAAGAATCAACATTGTGAAAATAGCCATACTCCCAAAATTGTTGTACAGATTCAATGCAATCCCAATTAAAATACCATTAGTATACC
>NW_004956271.1:4460-6147 GCF_000276665.1 Chinchilla lanigera
AACACTGAGATTCCATATCACCCCAGAAAGAATGGCTATCATCAAGAAATCAACCAATAACAAATGCTGGAGGGGCTGTGGGGAAAAAGGAACCCTTCTCCACTGCTGGTGGGAGTGTAGACTGCTGAAACTACTGTGGAAATCAGTCTGGAGATTCCTCAGTAAACTAGATTAGAGGTCCCATTCAACCCAGCTATTTCCCTTGTGGTTATTTTTCCAGAGGAACTAAAAACATCATACCACAGCAATATATGTGCACGCATGTTTATGGCAGCACAATCTGTAATAGCTAAATCATGGAAACAAATCAAATACCCATCAACTGAGGAATGGATTTAAAAAAAAGATGTATTTTTATACAATGGAATATTACTCGCCTATAAAGAAAGGTAAAGTAGGGGCTTTTATAGGTAAATAGATGCAACTAGAGACCATACTCAGAAGAGCAATAAATAAGACTCATGTGTAAACATTGTCTCCCTAGTATAAGAACCTGAAAGAGGGGGCTGGGGATTTAGCTCAGTGGCAAAGCGCCTGCCTGGCAAGCGCAAGGTCGTGAGTTCGATCACTGGTACCGGAAGAAAAGACAAAAAAAAAAAAAGAACCTGAAAGAGTAAATAAAATCTAAAATGTACAATAGATATTGTGAAAGGGAAAGAAACTGCTGAAAAGGAAAGAACTACAAGGATGAGGGAAAGGAGAAAGAAAAGAAAGAAGGAAAAAATATGTATTTGTGTATACACAAGATAGCTAAGATAATTGTACTACTAATTTGTGTGGCTCTTCGATTCCCGGTACCAAAAAAAACAAAAAAAGTTGGTAATTTGTTTGGCTTTACTGGAAGGAACAGTTGATATTTAATTATTTGATCAATCTTACAGACCTATATTTGTTTTTTTTTGTTTTTTGTTTTTTTGTCTTTTTGAGACAGGGTCTCACTATACAGTTCAGGCTGGCCTTGAGCTCACTTTGTAGCACAGGCTGGTCTTGAACTTGCAGCGATCCTCCTACCTCAGCCGCCCAAGTGCTGGGATGACAGGCATGTGCCACCGTGCCAGGCTCCTATATTTGTTTATCCAAATTGTTTGAGTAAGCAATTTGAAGGTAACAATATGTAATACAAAAGCATTCTCAATTTTCTATCACCTTGTGTGAAATTTTGTATTTTTTTATGTTGTTTTCCTTATGTCTGTGTTTGTTGATATGTCTTGGTTCTTTTATCTTTAAAATAAAAAAAGAGCCTGCAATAATTGCTGGAGGCAAATTATGAGACCCAGCAATATTAGCTGTTAAGTCAGGAAAAAAGAGGATTTCTGTGAGCTCACAGCTCAGGAAAGCTTGAGAAAGTACTCAGAAGTTGGATTAAGCCTTTGAAGTATGCAGCACGTGTTCTGACGCAAGTGTTTTAGGAGTGAGAGAGAGAGTGTGTAAAGTGTCTTCTAAGTCTCTTGGCTGCCTCTTATTATTTAAAAGTTCAGGATGGTTAACTGGGCCTCAAGCCTAAGAACCAGTGAGGAGTTGAGAAACCTGAAGCCTGGAAAACAACAGGAACCTGCTTTAAGAATACGCATTGTCCTCCACACAGGTGCAGGACTCCTGAGGAGAAATAGTAAAAAAAACTGGAACCTCACAGTTCTGTTGGAAAGGTACATAAACTGGGGCTGGGGATTTAGCTCAGCGGCAAAAG
>NW_004956271.1:7837-8893 GCF_000276665.1 Chinchilla lanigera
ACACACACACACACACACACACACACGTTTACAGCGGATGGACTAAAACTCACTCACCTGGAGGAGCCCATCCCGTTTGTTTGATTTTCCGTCCCCTGCACTCCGCGCGGAAGCTGTGGGAGGAAGAATCCTCCGCGTATGCGGGTAGGACTGCTGTTAGGAGAAGGGCCGCGGCTGGATCGGGGTGAGGCGCAGTTGTGTCCAGGTCCGGGAAGGAAGAACCTTCTCGTCAGCAGAGCGTTGTGCGCGAGCCAGCCTGCTACGCCGGCTCCGAGGAGAGTCGTGTCCTGCTTTCTGCTTCCTGGAATAAATGCTGTCTAGAGGCCTCTCTCGAATGGAGCCCCCTGAGCTCAGGGTCCACGTGCGCTCGGTATTCCCTCCTCTGTGTCCCAAGTCCCTGCGGGGGTTCCAGGACACCGTACTTTCATTTGGTTATGTTTTGTTTTTCTTTTTTGTCTGTTTGAGATAGGATCTCACTATGCAGTTCAGGCTGGACCCAGGGTGGTGTCAAACTTGTGATCTCCCTGCCTCAGCCTCCCCAGCGCTGGGATTGTAGAAATGTGCCATCAGGATACCTGGATTTATTTTTTTCTGTTTTTTTCTTTGTTTTTTGTTTTATCTTTTTGAGACAGGAGGGTCTCGCTGTGCAGTTCAGGCTGGCCTTGAGCTCACTTTGTAGCCCAGGCTGCTCTCGAACCCGCAACGATCCTCTTGCCTCCGCCTCCCGAGTGCTGGGATTACAGGTGTGCACAACCACACCGGGCTGTTTCTTTTTTTTTTGTAAGAGTTTTTATTGTCTGACTTATACTCTAACATTTTGACCATCCTTTTAAGATTATGGTACCCAGTGTATTAACCATTGTTATCCTGGAATGATTTTGTTTCGAAATTTTATTTTTTCAAGGAAGCAAGGAGCGTGGTTATTTTATTAATACCTACTTGTATTACATTAAAATAATAAAAGAAAAAAACTCAGCTAGTATCATGACCTGAAAACTCAACTGCATCTACTAGTAAGAAAGACGAGGGAGAGGCATAGGGGCGCACACCTGTAAT
>NW_004956272.1:0-1653 GCF_000276665.1 Chinchilla lanigera
CTAGTCCTGGTTCTTTGAGAAATCTCCAAACTGATTCCCACAGTGGTTGCACTAGGCTACACTACCACCAACAGTGGAGAAGGGTTCCCTTTTCTCCACAGCCCAACCAGCATTTGTTATTGGTTGATTGCTTGATGATAGCCATTCTTTCTGTGGTGAAATGGAATCTCAGCATTATTTTAATCTGCATCTTTCAAATGATGTGATGTTAAACATTTTTCCTTGTATTTATTCACCATTTGTACTTTCTCTTCTGAGAAGTGTCTACTCATTTCAGATGCCCACTTTTGGATTGGGTCTTTAAATTGGGGGGAACTGATTTTTTTTAATTCTTTATATACTCTCAATATTAATCCTTTCTTTGAAGAACAACTAGCTCAGATTTTTCTGCACTCTGTGTTTTGTCTTTTCACTCCATGGTAATTTCTTGTGCTGTGTATAATCTTTTTAAGAACATGAAATGCAAGTTGTGGATTCTTTGTAGTATTTCCTATGCAGTTGAGGTTTTATTCATGAAGCCTTTGCCTACACTTATGTTTTCAAGAATTCCACCTATTCTCTCTCCCAGCAGATTTACTGTTTCTGTTTTAATATTTAGATCTTTGATCCATTTTGATTTTAATTTAATGCATGTTAATATACAAGGGTCTGGTCTTATTTTTTGGCATGTGGAAAGCCACAGTTTTGAGGACCATTTATTAAAGAGACTTTCTTTTTTCCAGTGAACGTGTTTGGAACTGTTGTCAAAGATAAGACAGCTGAATGTGTTTGAAGTTGTTTCTGCATTTTTAAAAAATCTGTTTTATTGATCCATAGCTCTGTGTTTTGTTGTTGTTTTGTGGGGGTTTTTTGCCAGCACCATACAATTTTTATTACAGTAGCTGTGCAGTATAATTTGAAGTCAGGGATTATGATGCCATCTGCTCTGTCTTTGCTGCCCAGGTTCTTTTTTGGCTTTTCTAGGTCTCTTCTGGTTCCAAATGAATTTTAGAAATGTTTTCTCTAGTTCTATCAAGTATGCTAATGGTATTTTGATTGGGATTGCATTTTTTATATAACAATTTTGAGAGTTTGGCCATTTTTTCTTAAGCTGGTTCTTCCTACACATGAGCAAAGGATATCTTTCCATTTTCTGATATACTCTTCAATCTCTTTTTCATAGTACTGTACTTTTCAATCTAGAGATCTTTTACTTCGTTTGTTAGATTGATTCCTAAGTACTTCATTTTTTATGCTTTATTTTGAAAGGTGTGGTTTCCCTAATTTATTCCTCAGTGTTTGTTATTTTTACACAGGAATGCTATTGATTCTGGAGTGTTGACCTTGTATCTAGCTATGTAACAGAATCTGGTTATTAAATCTAGAAGTCATTTGGTACAGTTTTTGGGGTTTTCTATGTAGCATATCATGCTATGTGAAAATAATGATAATTTAGCTTCTTCCTTTCCTATCTTTATTCCTTTTATTTCTTTCTATTGTCTCATTGCTCTGGCTAATATGTGTGGAACTATATTGAAAAGGAGTGGTGATAGTGCACATCCTTGTCTTTTTCCTGATTTTAGAGTAAACGCTTTCAGGTTTTCACCATTTAGCATGATATTTTCCATTGGTTTTTCATAGGTGGCTTTTATCAGATTGAGATAAAGACCATCT
>NW_004956272.1:6513-8183 GCF_000276665.1 Chinchilla lanigera
GGGCCCTGGATTTGTCCTTGGTATGTTGCAAGTCTGGGACTGTATTTTGCTTCTGTGTCTTTTTGTTTTTAATTTTTTAGTTTTAACTTGTTTTCTGTGTTATTTTTTGTATATTTTATGTTAGGTAGCTTTATCCCTGGTATGGAAGCTTCCCTAGGAAAACTCTATTCCTCCAACATTTCTTCTAGCTGTAGTTGGCTATTAGTCTTTGTGTCTGTCTCAGGATCCTATCTTCCCATTTTATTATGGATGATGTGTTGTTATCTATTTGGCTCACCACCTACTCCTTTTGTACTAGGCTACAGGGATGATTGTGATCCCAGATCACCACAGTGCTATCACACAAGTGTGAAAAACTGATTATAACAAGTATGGCATCTTGGCTAAAGTAATAAATTAGTAATAAAAATATCAAGCATAGCCTTGAAACTGATAATCCATGGCAACTACTAATATGGCATCTCTAATTGTCACAGCAAGATCTATAGTTATACAGCAACCTCCAACATGGACTAGGAACTTATATGCAATGGGTTTCCCTTTGGTAGGGTGAATTTATCCTGTAGGGAAGGCAAATATTTGAGAAATAGGAGGGAAAATAGTGATAGTTGAAGAGAAATGTAGTAGAAACAAGACTGAAGGGCTAAGGATGATAACCCAAATTTTAGGAAGGTGGAGAAGAGGATAGTAGGAAAAAAAATGAAGGCCAAATCAAAAGAATTTTGAGGCAAAACAGAAAGACTAGAGACAATGTTCACTCACCTGTAAATCTATTTTATTTATTCCTTTGAGGAATGAGCTCCAGGTTTAATTTATTTTTTAGGTTTTTTTTTTACTCTCAATTTCATTGATTTCCACTCTCATCTTTAAAATTTCCCTCATTAATTTTGCACTGAGGCTGTTGTTGTTGTATGTCAAATACCGTTAGATTTCTCAAAAAGTTATTATTTGGGTTTTCTCTATTTTCCTAATGTGAGCATTGATTGCAATGAATTTTCCTCTTGGAGCCACTTCCATCATGACTCCTGGGTTTCACTGAGTTGTATAGTCATTGTCTTTAACTTCCAGAAATTTAAAATTTGTGATATGACATTTTCTGTGACCCCATTGGTTGTTTATGAGTATTTTGTTAATTTTCCAGAAGGTTTCGACTTTTTTGAAATTTGTTTTTTCATTGTTTTCTATTTTCAATCCACATTGGCCTGATATTATATGTGGGATAAATTAAATTATTTTATATGTGCTTAATCTATGAACTAATAAATGACCTCTTTTGTTTTGTGATATAGTATGTGATCTATTTTGGAAAAAGTAACATATGCTGCTACAAAAGAGTGTATACTCTATTGTAGAGTTTTGGAATATTCTGTATATATCTTTTAAATGCATATGTTCAGGGGTGTGGGTCAGTTTCTGTTATTTATTGGGTTTTGGTTTAATTGATCTATCACTGAGAAATTTGTTGTTATTATCTACTATGATAGGGTTAGTGTTTATTTGATCTTTTAATTTTAACAGTTTTTGTGTTAAGAAGATAGGTGCTCCAGGATTTGGTGCATATATGTTTATGAATGTTACCTCTTCTCGTTGGATTGACCCCTTAAGTAAAATGCAGTGACTTTCTCTATGTCTTCTAATGAGCTTTAGCATGAAGTTCACCATGTCTGATA
>NW_004956273.1:0-5978 GCF_000276665.1 Chinchilla lanigera
GGAGCTCTGGTCCTTACTTTTAGCATCACTTCCTGGCTCTGGAGGGGAAGATGGTGCACTACTCAGTCTCCTGGAGAAGCTTGTCACATTGGCTTTCCTAATGAGAACTTGACTTTCCTCATCATCAAAGAAGCTCAGGACTTCACTGTTGCTGAGGACAGCTGTGGTACTTCTTGGGGAACTTTCGTTCTTATTTTGAGCGTGATTTCTTGGCTCCAGTGCAGATCCCTCAGCCTGCTAGCACAGACCCTTCATCCTGCTGGCACAGACTTTCTAGCTTTCACCACTGACCTTTGGGCCTTCCCAGCGCAGATCTGTGAAACAGGCCTGCATGAGATATTGTTACAGGCTCTAGGCCTCCAGTTGGACTCGTGGGAGGCACATGCTATGAACTCTAGGTCTTCAGTTGGACTCATGCAGGATATCATTGTGGGATCCAGGCCCTTAGCTGGTCAAGGTTCTTCGGTTTTTAGTGTGTGGACAGATTTCCTGCACTCTCTTGTATACGATTCTTTGGGTGACTACTATAAATAATCTTATAAAATATGTGTCCTGTATTATATTGTTCCCCTTGCAAATGAACCCCAAACTACAACAGGTAGGAAGAACCAACATAGTGAAAACACTATAATTCCAAAGTTATTATACAGATTTAATGCAGTCCCAATCAAAACACCAGAAACTCACATTCAGCCAAGTAATTTGCTTGAAATTACATGAGTGTTGCAGCTAATTGTTACTTAGTTATTTTCACAGTAGAGCTGCTGGCCGCTATGTGTAGCTTCTTTCTGTTATACATAGAAAGGAGATGAAGCCAGTTAAGGCTGAGTTTCCCCAGCTGTTTCTGTTTAGAAATACAATACTTGAGTTCTTCCAAATCTTTCCATGAACTCTCCTGAGCCATAGGGATGGAAGGAAGAGCCTCACTTGATGCTTCCGACTGGCCGAGGCCAGGAAACTGCATCAGGGAAGACATGCACGTAGGTTACTGCATTTAGTTTCCTTCTCAAGACTTTTATATTTCTTTTTTTAAAAAATTAAGTTTATTTGAGTGGATACATAAAAGTTGTACACATTAATACATATCATGTGATATTCTGATAAATGTATGGAATTGTGAAATATGTAAGTCAGGTTAAACATATCCATCTCCTCAAACAATTATCATTTCTTTAAGTGGAAACTTTCAAAATCCTTTCTTCTGGCTTTAGAAATACATAGCACAATCTTGTTATTTCAGAATATTTCCTTTTGATAGGTATTTTTGGATGGGCTTTTGGGCAGGAGGTCATTGGTTAGAAATCTTACCAATAGATGTCTTATTTTATTCTTTAGTTACAATTTTCTACCATGTAAGGTCTGGTTTTCTTGTATAGTAACATTGACTCTAATTGAAATTTGTCTAGTGAAGCACTGGCTTGGCTAAGACAATTTAAGATTCAAAATTCATCTTCGAGGCCCAGTCATCTCTTGTGTGTTTTAAATTCCATGTAATACTAAGAGTTATACCTCTTCTGAAGATGGAGATCAGTTGTTAAACTGTTACTTAAACATCCTCTAAGAACTTCCAAAAGACTGTAGACTCTAGAGCCTTTAAGCAGCATTGGGACCATCTGAGAATTTATTAGAAATTGGCGTCCTGAAACAGAATCAGCATTTAACAAGATTTCCAGGTGATTTCATACAAATTACGATTTGGGAAACACTGATTTAGTACACCTTTTATTTTAGCAATAGTCAGCCTTTCATATCTCTGTTTTCAACCAACCTCTGATAAAAATATATTTAAAAATTTTGTCTGTGCTGAGCATGTACAGATTTTTTCACGTCATTATTCCATAAACAAGGCTGTGCAGCAACTATTTACACGGCATTTGAATTGCACAGATAAGCGCACGTGTTTCATGGCTCCCTGCCACTTCATTCAGCTTTCCCCAAACACCCCCTCCTCTCAGAGACCTTCATTAACTACTCATAAAGTTACAAAGAGAAACTTTCTTCTAAAGTCTTTGTTGCTCCTTACCTTCTATTACTTTTCTTCATAGCATTCATCTTCATCCTTACCTGAACGTTACAGTTGGAAAATCATCTGTTTCGCCTCTCTCTGGCCCACCAGAACAAGCTCCTTAAGGATAGGAACTCTGTCCACATTAGTTGCCGTTCTCTTTCCAGTACTAGAATAGTGGCTGGGATGTACTAAATACTCTATAAATATTTGCTGAATGAAAAAATAATAACACCCCACCAAATATGAATATCATTCAAACCAGGAATTCCATGACCCTATGTGGACTAGCTTTGGAAACCCATCACTGAAGAGAATGGAGTGTTTTGTTTAGACAGCTCACCTCGACCTGCAAGACAGCTGTGGACTCAGTTACCAAGCAGCCACTATTAGCTTACAACAATAAATATTACAGCATGTGGCATCAGTAAAATAGATAACAAGGCCATTTTTCTATACTAGACCAGATCTTTTATTGTTATTGTTTAATACACTCAGAGCAACAAAATAACAAGACAAAATAAAACAAAAACGTCTTCCTTTGTTCAGAAGGTAGCATGAAAGACTTCCTCAAATTCATTCCTGAGGGTAGCTAACGACTTCTTGCTATTAAAAAAAAGTCCACAAACTGTCCACTGCTAAGAAGAGTAGCTCAATTACAATTTAGTATTTGGAAGAGTGAAACTCTAAGCAAACTAGAACTTTCAATGGTTTTTCTTTTAAAATTGAAGTATTTTTTTCAGAGCAAGATTAGGTTTATAGAAGAACTGCACAGAAAGTATAGAGTTCCCATATATTCCCTCACTCTGTTTCCTCTATTATTACCCTTTTGCCTTGGCGTGGTGCATTTTTTTTAACAACTGAAGAATCAGTAGAGATATAATATTATTAACTAAAATGCATGGTCTAAGGTTCACTCTTTATATTGTATAGCTATGGGTTTTGCCAAATGATAATGTAATTCACTGTCCTAAAAATCCCCTGTATTCCAGCCATTCATCCCTCTCTTCATCCTCTCCCAGCTCCTGAGAACCACTGGTGTTTTCATTATCTCTATAGTTTGATTTTTATTTTATTAATGAAAGAATGACTCTTGTTTATGGGGGAGAAGTGAAAAGAAGTTAAAAAACAAAAAAATGAGTGTGGTATTTTTGTCCTTTTTTCCATTATATTTTCAGTATCTAGAATAGGTACTGGGGATAACTTAGGGTAACCTCCTTATATTTTAACATATATTTTTATATAGGATCATATATGTGTTATATATACATATATACTTATACACTTTTATGTGTAGAAAAGATAATCCATTTATACTGATTTTTAAATGTTTTATATATTTCATCCATTCTGCTACATACTCTATACATGTCCTCTCTTAATGTTTTGTCATAAAAAATTGAGAATGTACTATTAATTCAAGAGGCCTCTTAACTTACTGTAGGGATTTATAATCTAATAACAACAGAATTATGGATACTTACAGTTTGCAAATAATTTTCACATAATTATTTTACCCTCAAAAAATCTTTTGAAGTTTTATTAGTTTTAATTTACTGATAGTTTAAGTTACTTGTCCTGGAATCAGATCTAATTTTGAGTTTTCTGATGACAGATCCTGCAGCACTGCACTGAGTCATACCAAGCTCATGGTAGATCAATACTACTTTTTCCACTTGTCTCAATGTTTTAACTCATGCAATTATTGCAGTTCAGTAAAAATGTATGTTTTTGGTAAAAAAAAAAAATTCAGATATTTACTAAGCAGCTATAATTCTTTTGGAAACTTTGTTTACATTAATGAATAAGATATATTTAACACTTGCTCTTCTGGGGCCTATAGTCTGTTCAGTTTATACTTGTTTGATTGACTAAGTGACTAAGTGATGAAGACTTTTTGAGTTCCACTTTTCAATCAAACTATCAGATGTGCTTTCAAATCACTTGTGAATTTGGGAACTAAATTTTATGTTTTCATCCAAGACTTTAGCTCTCTATGTCAAGTTATTTATTTCCTTTCATGATGAATTTTTAAAAAGACCACTAAAGATATAGTTCTGTTTGTGTGAGTTTGCTCAGCAAGTTTTGTTTTTCATTTATTTTTTTCTGTCTTTTTGAGACAGGGTTTCACTATGCAGTTCAGGTTGGGCTTGAGTTCATTTTGTAGTCGAGGCTGGCCTCAAACTTGCAACGATCCTCCTGCCTCAGCCTCCTGAGTGCCGGGGTTACAGGCCTGTGCCACCACACCGGGCTTGCTCAGCAAGTTTTGTAGCTATCTAATATTTCATCTTGTTTACAAGGGTATCATGAAAGACTTCCTCAAATGATTCCCCAAACTTGGAAGTCACTGGGTCTCAGTAGTTCCTGACGTCCAAGATGAATGTTACTGTCTATAAATTACATCTCAGTAAATTGGACTTACTTTGTCCTGATAGCTGGGATGAATTTTACTACCTATAAATAATATCCTAGTAAACTTGACTCACAAATTTAGTAAGTTTTGTAGCTGTGTTGAAAGATAATAGATTGTAAGCATATTTTAGGAATGCCAGCAAGGTTTACCATTAGAAAATTCAACAATATAATTCCCACAGTAACAAATTAAGAAAAAAATGGCCGTTGAAGGTGTAGCTCAGTGGTAGAACACATGCTTGGCATACAAAAGCACTAGGTTCAATCTAGCACCAAAAAAAAAGTCATTGATAAATGTCATAAAATGTTTTGATGCAATCAGAAGCCATTTTTTTTTTTTTATCTAACTAAGAATATTTGTGGCTTTATATCTTTGGGTGACTTCGCTCACTTCCCCATCAAAAATTTCAAGTGTATACTTATTTATTATTTTTGGTTCACATTTGTGAACTTAATAATTACATGGATTTGGGGATGTGGTACACACACACCCATATTGTATCTTGACCATTTTTGAGGCCCTTCCTTCCACTCTTTCCTCTCCCTCTTTCCCCTACTACCTTTCACCACCCCCGAAAAGTCTGGCTTTCTGTGTACTGCCATCTTTTCTTTATTTTACTCTTTTATTTATATTGTAAGTTTTTTAATATAAGTGAAACCATGTGATATTTAACCTTTTATGTCTGATTTAATTCACTTAACATCATAGTCTCAAGATCTATCCATTTTTCTAAAAATGTCTCAAATTTATCCTTCTTTGTGGTTATACAATTTTCCATTTCTTTGTCCATTTGTTTGTCAGTAGGCTAGTGTAGCTACTATGAATTGTGCTGCTATAAGTATGGGTACACATATATAACTATAGCATGATGCTTTTAACTCTTTTGTGAAGATACCCACGAAAGTTATAGCTGGGTCAAATGGAATTTCAATATGTAGTTTTTGGAGGAAACTCCATACTGATGTCCATAGTGGTTGTACTAATTTACATTCTCATCAATATTGTAGAGGGGTGCCCCCCTCCAATTCTCACTGCATTAGTTGATTTTTTAATTTTTGATGATAGCCATTCTGATGTGGGTAAGATGAAATCTCAAAGTTGTTTTGATTTGCATTTTCCTAATTGCTAAAGATTTTTCTCTATCTATTGGCCATTTGTACTACTTTTGAGAAGTATGTATTCTGTTCATCTGCCCATCTTAAAATCAGGTCCTTTGTTTTTGGGGTCTGAAGGTTTTGAGTTCTTTGTATATTCTAATCATTAGTCCTCTATCAGAAGAAAAGTTGGCAAAACATTTCCCCATGCTGTAGATTGTCTCTTTATTCTGTCAACTGTTTATTTAGCTGCATACAAGTAGTTAATTTAGTACAATTTCATTCCCATCTGTTGGTTTTTGGTGTCATTTTCTTGTACTGTTGGAACTTTGTTCAGCTAGTCTTTACCTATCCCTTACAAGGTGATTCCATTATGCAGCCAAGGTTGGGGACAACTAGCTCAAGGGATTCTATAAACCTAATGGTAGTGGGTGTGGTGGTGCACACCTGTAATCCTAGCACTTGG
>NW_004956274.1:0-5948 GCF_000276665.1 Chinchilla lanigera
CTATGTTGCCCATAGATTGAAATGCTTCCGTGTGATGAAGGAGGGCTAAATAGCTGCTCTCCCAATTGACCAAGCAGGGAATAAACTCGCTTTTCCATTTTATTGGCGTTTGCATACTTCCAGTGATGGGTATATTATGGGATGGTGGGCCCTTGGGGAATTCTTTCCAGTTCTTGGTGTGCTAAACAAAGAATTGGACAAGACACTCAGGAAAGGTAGTGGGATACATACTTACAGAAGGTGTAAAAGAAGTACGCTCTGTAGAGTGAGAGCAGGTGGGTAACCAAGACTCACAGTGATAAAGGATAAAGGAATGGGGTCTTTTGTATCTAAAGTTCTGAGCTGGCTTCTCCCTCATGCAGATAAGGCACTAGGACATTTGTGCTATCAAAAATTCACTTGGCCTGGCACCAGATTTAAACTACCCTACCAAAAAACCCATTTGGCTTCTTTTGTTAGATGTAAATGCAGAATTGAAAATAGCACTTTCTAGTTGATTCTGTGTACCATGCTCAGCAGCTACAGTCATCCCATATTCTGTGTTCTGCGCATGTCCCTGCATCTGCATGACTGTGGTGATGATTGCTCCCAGTTGTTTAACCGGTTTGCCTCAGCATTAATCTCCTGTCTAAAGAGAAGAAGCAGAAAAGAATGTGAAAGTGATCTTCCTTCTGACATTTTCTCAAAGGCCAAGGTGCCACATTATGGGATAGCACATTCTCATTCCCATCATACTGCATTCCAAAGACTGCATGAGTGAGCTGGAAGTCAGAAATGTTTGCACTATGCCTACAGAAGGTAGTAAGCGGAGATGTTCATTTATTCCTTCTCCACTGAGCTCTCTTCCATCTTGATTTGTGGTGCAGGCAGAGCTTCAGGATCTTCGGCATATAGCCACTCTTCTGAGGTCCCTGTACTGGAACTTGACAGATTCTAGCACAGCCTCTTGCAGCTTGAGGCTTTGTTTGTTGATGGACTCCTGATGTAAGGTGACTGTTTGAGAAACCTAGCAGCTTCTAGGAGAATCTACTTTTTGTGTTCCAGTGAAACCGTGGAGACATATAGGCCCCTGAACCCACTCTTGGAACAGTTATTTCAGAAACCTTGGAATATTATGTCTGTTATTCTGTAAATCTATTGTCCCAAACACTGTCCTCAAGGAACTATTTCTCTGAAATGCGACCTTGGTGGGAGATAATTCTTCTTCTCTCTCCCTGTCACTGTAGGAAGATAAGGACCACATTAGGTGGTGGGCAGATTGTTCCTCCTTGTACATTGCCACTTGTCATAAAGATGGCAGAGATGTGTTTCTTCTCTGAGTAAATGCTTAGTCACACTGACTAATTCCCTTTAACACCACTTACTGGGCTAGGGATGTAGCCCGCCTGGCAAGCGCAAGGTCATGAGTTTGATTCTTGGTACCAAAAACAAAAGCAAAACACCACTTACTGCCTTTTATCTTAGCACATATCAGTCTTTAAAAAGTCTTCAAGTGTTGTGAGGGGGTTTCTGTTATCCTAACCCTCTGGGAGGCTGCAGTAGGAGGATTACAAATTTGAACCCTATCTGGGCAACTTAAAAGATTTAGCAGTCTCCCAAAAATAAAATAAAGGGCTGATGACATAGTTCAGTGCAAAGGCCTTAAACTCAACTTCTAATACCAAATAATAAAAATAATAATGAGAAAGTAGGAAAAAGGGGAGGAGGAGGAGGAGAAGGTTTTTAGACTTACATTTTAGGGAAGTTGAATTTTTCTTTCCTATTGCATCAATATTGTCACCAAGCTGGGTCTGAGGAAGTTTCCAAGCTGAAATGAGGAGTCTAACTGATCCTTCTTATAAAATAAATTTGCGGGTTTACTGATTCCCATTGTGGAAAAGGAATTTTTGTGATGCATTAGTTAAAAGTTCAGGAAGTGTTCTGTTAGGTAGAAATTAAAAGGTCCACACTCAGAGAAATAGAATATGGGCCCTAAAGAGAAAGAGGAACTTATTTCCTGGAATAGGGAAGAATTTTGCTTCTCTTGAAGGGGTAAGAAAAGAAACCTCAGAAAAAGATGCCCCATGCCCAGAAAGACAGTAGTTTATTTTCCAAGTATGAACCCATTTTGTGTGTGTGTGTGTGTAGTAATTTAAACATTGTTTGTATTCTCTCAGTCTGCTCCTTTATCTTAGGATCAATTTCCTCTCTTTACTTTTTCAATTAAGCCAATTTATGGAAGGCCACTGTTCCTGAGGGATTTCGGGTAGCATGGGTCTGGAGGAAAGGAAACTAAATTAAACTATGGGAATACAGGTATGGGTTGCGCTGGGTGACTTCCACTGGGACCCAGAATTTGCAGTCTTCTTAAAAGTACAATTTATTTATGATTTCCTTGTTTCTCTCTCTCTGTCTTCTTTTGTTACCTTTTATCTCTTTCATTTTACCTTAATATTACTGAATTAAAATCTCTCTGTCACTTTCATGTCTGGCTTTCTGTTTAGCAACAGTCAAATGCCTCCTGGATTCTGCTCACTTCTAATTCTGGTAAGTAGGGTGAGGGCCTTTCTAGGTTTGGGGAGTGGCTTCATTGTGGGGAGATCTCTGAGGTTCTCCTTTTCCTGGAATCCAAAGTAGACATTTGAGGCAACACTCTGAGGAATCTGACTAAACCTTATAAAACTGGCAATTGTATGTCTCTGCAAATTCTGGAAATTACTGTAGATACTCTTGTCCTAGGTCTTGAAGAGAAATGGGATGGGCTAAATAATTACAGGGACATTAAGCCTTGCATTACCAGATCAGACAGATATTTCCCAAGTGATTAACAAGCCTCAGTGCAGCACCAAGCAGGAATCTGACCCAAAGTTTGAAGGTAATGAAAGAGACAGACAAAGAGTGAAGACGAAGACACCAAGCCTCATCTTGTTCTTAGTTACTCACTGTTTAACTGAGGAGGATTTACCACATGATGGGGACGTTTATCTTCTAAATCCCTCTTCCAGTTGTTCAATAAAGAATTATTAGTTTGTATCCTTAATCCCTAACAAATAAATACCAAAGAGAACTGTTTATTCTCTCCATTGTTACAATAATGCACCTCTTTATGGCATCCTTCTTATACTGACCTATGGGTTTCCTCCACTGGGCAATAAACATTCTCATAGATACTAATTCTCTTGGTACCTTTCCAATTGGGAAGCTGAACATCAATAAGTATTTACTGAATTAATACACGCATGAATAAATGCAGTTATAGAGAAACGATGGGGAACTCAATACACCAACATTGTGTAATAAGGCCAGGCATGGTGGCTCACACCTGTAATACCAGCAGTGTGGAAGACTGAGGAAGGAGGATCACGAGTTCAAGCCCAGTCTGCAACTTAGCAAGACCCTATCTCCAAAGAAGACATATTTTTCAGTAGCCCAACACAATTGTAGTTTATGATCGGTGCTTCTCCCTGCAGTAGCTCAGGGACCCCAGCTCTTTCCCTTTTGTGCTTTGCTTTCCCCTAGACCCTGGTATGCTCTTCCTCTAGTACAAGAAGAGAGACTGGGGGAGTGACCCTCTGCCTAACTGGTTTGGCCAGAAGTGGCATGTCATTTCCATTGTCATTCCATCAATGATGACCTATAGTACTTAGTGTCTAAATGAGGAAACAGAGGCCCCAGTGGTCAGGGCTGGGAAGGGAAAGATAGCACTGAGGCCAAGGCATGTACCTGAAAAAATTTTTTTGAAAGGGCTGGGAAAAGAGTTCATGGCAAAGGCCTTGGATTTAATCCTGAATCCTTAGTACTAAAAAAAAAAAAGAAAGAATAGCCTGCCTCAAAATTGTTGAAATGTTACATAGGCCTAGGACGGTCCTGGGAGGTTCCCAAAGTGGTAATAAACTACTGAATCCACCTATGCATAGAATTAAATTGTAAGTTTGGAGACTTCCATCACAGAAAAAGAATTTTCAGATACATCAGTAAGAAGCCTAGGCAGAAGTCTAAGACGACACACTTAAAGAAATGAAGTATGGGCCCTCAAGACAGAGATAGATTGTGCTTTGGAGTTAGGAAGATTTATGGGATCTTGGGATGTCTTCAAGATGGGCGATCTAGGATGTGTATTTCTATTGTGTCAGGTTACCAACTGGTGGGCTGTGTTAGAATGCAAGTGCATTTGCGTGTGTTTGAGTGGAAATACTCTCCCACTAATCTTGCTGCCTCTTTGAAGATGGCGGCTGGTGAGAGGAGTGTGATTTTCCTGTGAAAAGCACAGGCCCAGAGTCCAATTTTCAGGCTTATTATATCTTTAAGACCCCTAGGAATTTTTTTGAGTTAATTTTCTGGAAGGGAGAAAGATGAGTAAATTTTGTGTCCTGAAGCTACAGCTTTCCTTAAAAGTACATTTTTTTTTTTTAAGTACAATTTTAAAATTCTGATTTTCCCTGTCTCCTTTCTACCGATTTTTATTTCTTCTTTTCTACATCTGGCCAAGTCAACTGCTCATGCCAGTTTCAATTGTGAGAGCAACAAAGGCAACATGTGGCATTAATCTCTATGTTTGTCCCCCATTGGGTCTTCAATAATGACCTAATATGCAGCCTCTTAAAGTTCGTAGTAGTTCAGTCTCAAAAAAAGGATCTAAAGGTATAAGTGGGAAATTACTACCTCATTTTCATTTCCTGCTTTTGGGTCTCTGATTGGTCTGTATAAACTCAACTTGTGAAACCTCAGTAAATGCTTATCCCACATGACTGGATTTATAGTTTCTCTCTTCTCCACAGGAAGAAAAGAGGAAACCATACTCAAATGCTATGTGTATTTTGAGCAATGGAATATCATCCTGACTTAGAACATGTGGATGAAGATGGATACACTAAATTAAACTTTCATACTCGAAGTGCTACCAGAAGACCTGTGGGCTTAGAGAAAGGTATTTTTTTTTTTCTGTCTTTAGCACTCTTGTTCTCATCGGGTAAAAAAAATACTAACAGTAAAGAAAGTGTGATGGAGTAAGGATCTGTAGAATTTTCAATAATATATGTGAACAGGTTTTGCAACAGTTACTTATTTGAATATGTACTGTTTCTTTTCATAGAAATTATTCATTGATTCATTACTATTATTTAAATTAATTATGTTTCATGATTGCCAATATAATTTTTCTATAAATAGTGAACTCATCAGGAGTGAGGAGTTGGTAATAAGTGTGAAGAAAATCAAAGTTGAAAGAATTTCAGCAAAGTGATTCCTCGCTCTTTTGGTGGAAAGAGTCAATTGCAGGAGAGATGTCCTGGGAACTTTAGCAAGTCTATATGAAAAACATCATGAAATAGGAGATAAGTATGAGAAGACTGAGGTAGGCATGATAGTGCACGCCGGTAATCCCAGCACCTGGGAGATTAGTGCAGGAGGCCCACTGTGAGTTCAAGGCCAGCCTGGGCTACACAGTATAATCAAAGCTAGCGTGAATTACATAGCGAGTGAGACCCCGTCTCAAAAGAAAAAAAATTAGAAGACTGAAACAATGAGAAATAGGTTGAAAAAAAAATCCCAATTTTTCTGTTAAAGATCAAAGTCAGAAATCAGGGTTTAGAAACTCAACTATGATGTGATTTTGTAGCAAGAGATTGAATTGGATTTTTCTTTGTTGCTGATTTCAAAAGGTTCTTGGTATCCAGTGAAGGATACATATGTTAGATTAAAATATCCCATTAGTAGGACATGTATCATAAACAAAATATAAATAAGAAAGAGAGAAGGACTTTACAGGACCTTTCTCTTTACAGCATGACTGATTTAGTCACCACTGAGAATCTCCTATTTGACAACTCTGTGAGATACTGTTACTATTTATTCACAGTGAAAAACTGAGGTATGTTCTTGGTGTGGTGATAATTCAAAATCAGTTTCTCCCAATCTTTACAAGAGAGACGATTCACAGCTTTTGACACCAGGGTTTGCTTTCTTCTGCT
>NW_004956275.1:0-5857 GCF_000276665.1 Chinchilla lanigera
GAAACCCTGCCTCAAAAGAAAAAAAGTAAAGAAAAGAGAGATCCACTCTGGATGTAGATAAGACCAACTAGTAAGCTTGTACCCCAGACAGAAAAAAAAGGGAAAACAAGAAGTTTTTTTTTTTTTTTTTGTATTGGAGCAGCTACAATATTTATCATTACTTTGGACCTTGTCTCTATTTCCCTTCCAGTACAGACACTTAGCCTTCCAATGCAGATTCTGGCTTTCTAACACAGATTCACAGTGGTACACCTGCAGTGAACTCCAGGCCTTCAACCTTTGACTATTACTAGAGATAGTTTGGATTCTTCCACCCTTGATCCTGTAACTCTAACTAATAAATCCCTTGTATAATCATATATATTTTATATTTAATCTGTTCCTCCAGAGAACTCTACTAAATACACATGGGCCATATTTATTCTTCCCAAACAACTAAAAAGGCTGACAAGGTGTATGACACAATGGTTTTCAGGCACTAACATCAGACAAGATACCAAGGAGTGTTTATTTCCAGAACTGCTTTTTTTTGTATCAGAAATCAAACTCACAACCTTGCACGTACTAGGCAAGCATCCTGCCCCTGAAGAGTGTATATTTGAGAAGGTTCATGCAAGTTATATCCTATAATCTGCCCCCAACATACTGCCTAGAGAAAGTGTCCTGGATGCAGCTCAGAGATCGGGATCTCAGACTGGATTAGCAAATTTCCAGACATGAGGACATAGAGTGAGGGTTCTGAGCAGGCCAAGACAGCTGAAGTTCCCAACACCAAGTACCAAGGAAGAGAATGTTCAGCAGCGAAACAGTTAAAGAGATCTGTAGAGGATTGCCCCTTGATTCTTGAGCCTAGTAATAATTAAAACATGCATGTAAGAAAAGTACCTTAAGATCTCACCTAAGCCTAGAAATAGTTTGTTTCACGCTGTGTTAGTTGGCTTTTTACCACAGTTACAGCATATCTGATACAATTGACTTCAAAGGAGAAAAAATTTACTTTGGCTCACTGTTTGAGGTTTCAGTCCATGACTGGCTGGCTCTGTTGTTTTTGGGCCTCTGTGAGATAGCATTTAATGATAGGAGTAAAGTAAATTGCTAGCCTCATCATGTCCAGAAAGCAAAGAGAAAGGATGGAGCTAGGGTCCCAATATCACCTTAAGACACACCTCCAGTGACTTAATTTTATTTCATTACACCCCATCTCCTAAAGATTCCACCACCTCCTAGTAGTGCCATAGGAAAGGAATCAAAACTTGAATGTGTGGGCCCTTGGGAGACATTCAGTACCAAAACCATAACATTCTCCCAGCCAGAAAAGAAAAGCTTCATAATTCTTTAGATATGCATAGATTTATAGAGGGTTTTGCCTTACAGAGAAGCAAAATAAACCTACAGTAAAGAAATTATAGGCATGGTAGTTCGTACCTGCAACCCCAACTATTTGGCAGGCAGAAGTAGGAGGATTGCAAGTTTGAAGTTAACCTGGACAATTTAGCAAGACTGTCTCTCAAAATAAAAAGTAAAAAGGACTGGCAATGTAGCTCAGTGTGAAGGACCTGCATTCAGCCCCAGTACTGCAAAAATATAAAAACAAAAAAATTTCTCTGATCTAACATAAGGAAAATAATCTTCAAAAGAATTAGTCTTCAGCCATGCATGGTACACACCTATAATCCCAGCACTTGTGAGGCTGAGGCAGTAGGATCACTGCAAATTCAAGACAAGTCTGGGCTACATAGTGAATTTAAGGCCACCCTGAATTACATAGCAAGACCTTGTCTCAAAAAAGAAAAATTATTCAAGTAACTGCATCCAAGAATAAATCTCAAGAACATTATAGAAAAGCTTAAGAAAATTATGGAAGCTTATTATGTTATCCTTCTTTTACTCTTTAAAATTAAAAAATAAATAAATAAATAAAAAAGAAAATTATGGAAGCCATGAATGCTCAGCATAGAAAAGGAATGGAATCCATAAAGAAGATTCAAGCAGATATCCAGGAGAATAAAAATTCCATTGAAAGTATCCACAGCAGATTAAGCCAATGTGAGGACAGGATCTCAGATATAGAGGATAGGCTTGCAGTTGGTGATTATGAAAAAAAAAATATTTCTTAAAAATAGCAAGGGAAGCCCAGGGATAACACTTAGTGGCACAGGGCTTGCCTGGCAAGTGCAAGGTCCTGAATTTGATTCCCAGTACAAAACAAAATTAGCAAGGGACCATGAGAAATCAATACAGCAGTTGCTAGGTGAGGCAAAGAAGAATACCATTGACTGGAGTCAAGGAAAAAGGAGGAGATAGCACAAATGGTATTTAAAAAAAAAAAAAAAAACTGTTCACAGACATCATAGCAAAAAACTTCCCTAGTAGAAAAAAAGAATTTGACATTAAATGAGACATATAGAACCCCAATTAGCCATGATCAAAAAAAATCTACAGATAGGCATATCATAGTCGAAATTCCAGAAATTCAACACAAATAAAGTCTTAAAAGCTGTTAGAGAAAAGAAACAAATCACCTATAAAAGAAAGCCCATCAAAATCACAGAAGACTTCTCAGCACAAATCCTCAAGCCAAGGAAAGGTTGGGGTGAAGTATTTCAAGTTCTAAAAGAAAACAACCTTCAATCCAGATTGCTGTACCCCACAAAACTGTCTTTCAAAACTGATGGAGAAATAAGATACTTTCATAACAAAAACATCTGAGGAAACTTATGACCACCAAACCAGCACTCCAAAATATTTTGAAGGACATTCTAGAAAGAGATAACAAGGACTACAACTCCATGAACCCCAACAGAAGGAATCCATCAAGCAAGACAAACAAACAGAGGGAATGAAAAAAAGAGGGGGAGCCAACAACAGGAAAATAACATGACAAGGATAAGTCAATACATATCAGTTGTAAAAATCATTGTTAATGTTCTCAATTCCCCAATCAAAAAAACATAGACTGGCAGACCAAGAAACAAGATCTAACAGTATGCTGCATACAAGAAACACATTTAATTCAAAAAGAAATACATAGATTGAAAGTCAAAGGATGGAAAACAAGACTCCATGCAACAGGAACCCAGAAAAAAGCAGGGATAGCTCTTCTCTTTGCAGGTAAAGTGAATTTCAAGCCCAGACTGATTATCTCTCAGCTATAGGAATCCGGTGCCTGCTAACCAAATCCCGAGGAACAACTTCCCTAGGATGCTGACGTTCTGGAACATAATACTCTGGCACTTTCTTTTCAAAGCAAAATTTTTCATCTTTGTGATTTTGAGGCTGTAAAGGGTGGAGTCCTGCTGTTTCTTGTGATGTCCTCAGGCCATCTTTTCTATTTTCCTGTTCCTTCTCAGCAATCAAAATCCCTTCTGTTCTATCTTTGCAGGCTGCTACTTTACTGGAGTTTCTTTTCTGGCCAAACTCAAATGTTTCAAATCATTCTTCTGGGCTCCTTGCTCTTGATTCTCAACACAAATTTGGCTAAAAGTCCCCAACAGTAGCCACACCACCACCTCAACATTAGACTGCTTTGAAATTTTTTCTGCTAGATTAATTAGTCGACTGCACGTTAATCTCAGTCTCAGGCAGTCTCTGGACATGAGCAAAATGCAGATAAACTTTCTGCCAAGGCATAATATACATCATCTGGAGTCCAACAACCAATGCAGTCTTTCTTCTTCCAGTTGAAAGCTCCCAAGCCTGATCTTTACTGGCAGGATTTCTATCAGCCTCCTGGTGTCCTGAGCTCTGACCAGAATCTCCCACCAAGTAAAGACTAACACATTCCAGCTCTACTTTTTCAGCTGGCAACTCTAAACCTTTCTGGACTCTCCCCACAAGCCAGTCCTGAAGGCTTCTGAACTACATGGTCAGGTATAGTCACAGCAACAACCCCACTGTTAATACCAAGTTCCATCTTATTTTCTCTTGTTGCTGAGGCACAATAACCAATGCCCAAAGTTAAAAAGGGAAAAGTTTATTTGGCTTACAGATCGTGGAGATTTCAGTTCATAGCTGGCTGGCTCCAAGGTAGAGTGGCACAGCAGACGGGAGTCACAGAAAAGAAACAATTCACGACAGAGAGAAGGTAGCAAAGCAACAAGGGTTCTTAACAGCATCTTTCTTCCCCTTTAATCTTATCCAGACTACTTAAGGCCAGTAGCATTCACACCCTTAATCCTAGTGCCCTTGAGCCTACCATTGCACCATGAATCTAAACACAAGCCATAATAACATCACTCCTTGGTAAACACTGAATGGAAATGAAACCAGCACACAAAAGAGATACCTGCACACCCATGTTCACAAAATTTTTGTGGAGATCATTTTCACCTGAAAGGGGAAAATCTGGAACCAGCTTAATTAGGGCCTCAGAGTGTCTCAGTGGCACTAAAACTGCTAAGAGTGGTGGGCAGAGTTCTTCATAGACATGTGGCAAAGGAGGACCATTTTGAGCAAATAGTTTGCAATGGATATGATTGAAGAACCATCCTTGGCCACCTGAGAGGAGGAATGTGCAGCATCTGTAGAGGACACCTGATGAAAACAGGTGGAGAACAGCTGGCAACAGAAGTGGGAGGTGAGCACTGGGAGTTATTGTGAAGAGCAAGGTTCACAGGAACCAAGTAGGAAACTGTACATCCCACATCACCACCATGACTACCACAAGTACCTTCACATGAAAGGGGTGCAGGGCACTGTAGCTTCAAGTTCTAAGTACTGAGAAGATAAAAAGTCATAAAGATGAAGTAAGGACCTATGTTAGGTCATCCAATCCTCATAGAATTGGTAAGAGATCTGTGTCAGTCAGCTTTCCATTATTAAAGCAAGTATCTGCAATAATCAACTTATAAAAAGGTTTACTTTAGCCCACAGTTTTAGAAGGCCCAGTCCATAACCATGCAGATCCACAGCTTTTAGGCCTCTGATAGGGGTGTCCTGTGGTGTTATGCTTTGTGTCTAGATGTTCCCCTCAAAGCCTCATGCAGTCATGGGGCGGGCTTGCAGAGTTTGTGATTAATTCATGATCCAATGCTGGGATTATGGGTGTGAGTGCTACACCAGCGCTGGGGTGGGGAGCCTGCATACAATATAAGGGAGGGGGAAAGGCTTGTTTGCTGCTCCTGCTTTTTTTCTCTTGCTGCTTTCACTGTTTTCTGCTGCCATGAACTGTTGCCCTCTGCCATGTGCCTCTCTGTCTTGGAGGCAGCTGAGTATGGACTGAAACCTCCACAAACTGTGAGCTAAATAAACTTTTCCTTCCTTAATTCTGGGCATCAGGTATTTTGTCCCAGCATTGAGAGAAAAGTAAACAAGACAGAATTTGCTACCAGAGGAGTGGGGTAGTTGCAGTGACTGTACCTGACCATGTAGTTCAAGAGCCTTTGGTTAGCTTTTGGGAAAAGTTTGGAAAGGTTCAGAGATGTCACCTGAAAGAAAAGCACTGGGACGCCTTAGGTTGTTCTGTATGGGAGATTCTGGTCAGAGCTCAGAGGACCAGAAACCTGATAAAAATCCTGCTGATTAGGACCTGGCTCTGAGGTTTCTGCTGGGAAGAAGAACTGTGTGGGTTGTTGGACTCCAGATGATGTGTGTTATGGCTTGGCAGAAAGTTTGTCTCATTTTGCTCATGTCCAGAGAGTTTGCCTGAGACTGAGATTAAGGACAGAGGAATGATTAATGTGGCAGAAGAAATTTCAAGGGAGTCAAATATTGAGGCAGTGGCATGGCTATTATTGGGGGTTTTAGCCAGATTTATTTTGAGCATCAAGAGCAAAGCACCAAGCAGAATGATTATCTTGGTTACTTTCCTCTTGCTGCTGAGACAAAATACCCAATGTCCAAAATTAAGGAAGGAAAG
>NW_004956276.1:0-1521 GCF_000276665.1 Chinchilla lanigera
TCCTGTTTTTTTGCAAGTAATATGCTGATTTTATCACAGTAGCTTTGATATATAATTTCAAGCCAGGGCTTGTGATGCCCCCTGCCTTGCCTTTGTTACCCAGAATTGTGTTTGTAGTTTAAGGTGTCTTCTGGTTCCAAATGAATTTTAGGATTGTTTTCTCTAATTTTGTTAGGTATGCTAATGATATTTTGATTGGGATTGCATTAAGTCTGTATAACAGTTTTGGAAGTAAGGCTATCTTCACTATATTGGCTTTTACTACCCAAGAACAAGCAATATCTTTCCATTTTATGCTGTCCTCTTCAATCTGTCTTTTTAGAGTACTATAATTTTCAATGTAAAAATCACTTACTTCCTTCATTAGACTGAATCCCAGGTATTTCATTTTTCTAGATGCCATTGTGAAAGGTTTTGTTTCCTTAATTTCTCTCTCAGTAAGTTTGTTATTTTTGTAAAGGAATGGTACTGATTTTTAAATGTTAACTTTGTATCCAGATATACTACTAAATTTATTTTTTAAATCTAGAAGTCTTTTGGTGGAGTTTTGGGGGTCTCTCCTGTAGAGTATCATGTCATCCACAAATAATGATAATTTAATTTGTTCCTTTCCTATCCTTCTCCGGTACCGGGAACTGAACTCACGACCTTGAGCTTGCCAGGCAGGCACTTTTTGCTGCTGAGCTAAATCCCCAGCCCCTCCTTTCCTATCCTTATTCCTTTTATTTTTTCTCATATCTAATTGCTTGGGCTAATGTTTCCAGAACTATATTGAGTAAGAGTGATGGTAGTGGGCATCCTTGTCTTATTCCTGATTTTAGAATGAAAACTTTCAGTTTTTGTCCATTTAGTATGATGTTGACTGTTGGTTTGTTATAGATGGCTTTTATCAGATTGAGATAAAGACTGTCAATTCCAATTTTCTGTAGAGTTTTTTTTCTATCACAGATGGGTGTTGGAATTTATCAAATGTTTTTCTGCATCTGTTGAAATAATCATATGGTTTTTGTCCTTGGTTGTGTTAATATGGCATATTACATTTATTGATTTGTGTATGTTGAACCATCCATGCATCCCTGGGATGAATCCCACTTGGTCATGGTGTATATTCTTGGTGATTTGCTGCATTCTGTTTGTCAGTATCTTATTGAAGATTTTTGCATCTATGTTCATCAGAGAGATTGGCCTCTTTTCTTCACTGGACCCTTCTCCCTGGTTTTGGTATCAGGGTAACGCTTGCTTATACAAATGAATTTGGGAATATTGCTTTCCTTTCAATGTCATTAAAGAATTTGAGAAACAACATTAAATCTTCTCTAAATTTCTTGTGTAAACTTCATCAGTGAGTCTGTCAGGGTTTGGGTTTTCTTTGTAGGTTTCTAATTATGTCTTTAATTTCATTGGCTGACGTTAGTTTATGTAGAATTTTTGTATTTTCTTTATTCAGCTTTGGTAACTCATACATATCTTGTAATCTGCATTTCTTCTGTGTTTTCCATCTTATTAGAATATAAGTGCTTG
>NW_004956276.1:3056-5948 GCF_000276665.1 Chinchilla lanigera
CTTTGAATATTCTGTTCTTGTGTTGAATTTCTGGAATCTTAAATAATATGTGTATTTTTTGATCATGGCTAAATGAAGTTCTACGTGCCCCACTAACTATATGTCAAATTCTTTTACCATGCCTGGCAAATTTTCTGCCATTACTTCTGCGAACATGTTTTTTTTTATGTCATTTGCACTATCTCTTGCTTTTTCATTAACTCTAATCACTTACATTATTCTTGTTTACATCATCTAGCAGCTGCTGGATTGATTTCTCATGGCCCCTTGCTGTTTTTAAAAATGTTTCTTTTCATGATCATTAACCGCAGTTCTATCTTCTATATCGGATACTCTGTCCTCACACTGGCTCATTCTGATGAGTGTACTTTCAATGGAATTGTTAATCTCCTGGATATCTGTTTGAATCTGTTTCATGGATTCTATTTCTTTCCTCTGTTGGGCATTCATGATATCTATAATTTTCCTAAGCTCTTCTATTTTTTTAATCTATATCTACTCTAAAGTCATTAACCATGTCTTTCTTTATGGTCACTAACTCTGTAATTATCTGAGAAATTATTTATTATTTGATTTTCTTTCTAGAGCCTTGTTCATCTGCTTTGTTACTTCTGATATTACCACTTCAGAGAGTCCAGTTGGGTAGCTTTCAAATTGTTCCACCTCAGTGTACCCTGGTATTGTCTTTGGTGAGCTAGAAATATGGTATTATGATTTACTTAACTGTCTTCTCATTTTCTTCCTTTTTTTTTTCCTTCTTTAATTCCTGGGTTGATGCTTCTGAATTGCTTATTGCAGGTAGCTTTATTTCTAGTATTTAGAACCCATAAGAAATGACTACTTCTCAGGGATGTAATCCAGTTTTAGCTGGCTTTTGGGTTTTGAGTCTGTTGCAAGATCCTACCTCTTTAATTTATTGGGGATAAGTTACTGCCCTTTTGCCCTAGCTCTTGGTTCTTTTGCAGTAGCCTATAGTATTGTTTATGACCCTTAGGCAATCTCAGTCTTGGCATTCCAGGAAGAATAACTGATTTGAACAATTATGTCACCTTGGCTAAAGTGGTATAATCAGCAATAGCAATAGCATCAAACACAGCCTAGAAAACAACAAATTGTGGTAACTATTAATTTGCCATCTTTAACCATGTGAACTATATTTGTGCTTATGTAACAAAATCTAAAACAGACCAGAAAGTTGTATACAATAAATTTGCTCTCAATGTGGTGATTTTGTCCTCAGGGGGGAAAATTTGAAAGGGGTTGGGGGAAAAATAGAGAAATAAAATAAGAGGAAAATATTAGAGGTAAGGCTGGAAATCAAAGGAAAATGTGCAAAGTTTGAGAAATTAGTAAAAATGACAGGAGGGAAAGAGAGAAGGAAGAAAATAACAAGAAAAAAACCAGAACAGAACAGAATAACAGCAAGAAGAAAACTGAAAATAATAATAATTTTTTTTAAGTGTTACTGTCTTTGACTGTTTGATCAATCTTACATTCTTATGGCTAATGGACTGAGCAACTTTGTTGAGGATAACAGTATGTAATATAGCAACCACTGTAAATTTCTATCATTTTATCTTGAGGTCATGTATCATTTTTTGTTGTTTTGTGCTGTTTTGATTTTGTTTTCATTGTTGTTTTGTCAGTTTTTTAATTTTTAAAATTAAAAAAATGGTTTGAACAAAACAAATGAAAATATTAAGTCCTGAAAAAAATAATATTCGCACTCTGTAAAAACAAGAACAATCAATGAAAAACAAAATTAAACAAAACCAAAATAAATACAAAGCAAGAAAGAAAAAAGAAGAAAATTAGAAAAAAATGAACATTTTAGGGCATGTCTGTGCTGTAACTGTTAGACTGAATGGGTAGACAAAGCCAAGATCTGTGTTGAGTAACCCTTCCAAGCCATCCATAGATTTACAGTGGAGTCAGGGATAATCCCAGCAGGCCTGCACCTTCAGTTCTGCTGAAATTCGGGCTGGTTTCTGTTTGTGAGGATAGAACCCAGTTTGTTCAGTCTACAATAGTCTGTGTGCCTTCTGCTGGCCTGAATTTGGCTCCTTCACCTCTTGCTGATTTGAACTCAGTTCTGCCTCACCCTGACACTTGCAGCTGCTAGATGGAGGCAATCCACAGCTGCTCCAAGTTCTGGGCTCTGTTGGCCTCTCTCTAAGATGGTTACCAGCTAATTGTCCTTTCCTGGGGGATATCTGTACCCAAAACTCACTAGCTACTGCAGTCCACTGTGTCTGCTGCTCTGTTCTACTGGTGTGGGTTTCTCCTGGGTGCCTCTGGGGTTTCCAGTCGACACTGTATGTTTGCAGGTTTGAGCCATGCAGAGAGTCAGAGCTCAGGGAAAAAGTGCAACTTGCCACCTCTTCTTCCATGTTGAGGTCTCTCTCTTCATTCTCCCCAAGGGTTTTAATTCTCATTTCAGATCCTTGCTGGTTCAAGGGGATCTACTTCCTTCCTTCTTGTCTTCCTCACATTGCCATATTTGAACATCTGGAGATCAAATCTCAGAAGCTGTTGTTCTGCTGTTTACCACTCCATCATCTTCCTGGGAGTCTCTTCTCTTTCTTAACATAAGCATTTGTAGCTATAAATTTCTGCATGTGAGCTATTTTAGTTGCACCACATATGTTTTGTATAGTTTTAGCTTTTTATAATATAATTTTGTGTTTTCTATTCATCTCAAGACATTTAAAATTTTTTCCTCTGACCTCTTTGAGACATTCCTTTTGACATATTAGTGAATTCTTAAACTTTCTCTCATATTTTCTAGTGTTGTTTTATTATGATTAGAGATCATACTTGGTATGAATTCAGTCATTTTAAACTTATTTAAAGATGAGTTTTTGGCATTAGTGGGGATTGAACCCAGGGATG
>NW_004956277.1:0-4009 GCF_000276665.1 Chinchilla lanigera
TTTTTTGGTTTTTGGTTTTTCTCTGGTACCGGGAACCGAACTCACGACCTTGCACTTGCCAGGCAGGCAGGCGCTTTGCTGCTGAGCTAAATCCCCAGCCCCTTAGGCTGATCTTGAACTTGCAAAGATCCTCCTGCCTCAGCTTCCCGAATGCTGGGATTACGGGTGTGTGCCACCATGCCCGGTTAGATTGATTCCTAAGTATTTCAGTTTTTGATGCTGTTGTGAAAGGTGTTGTTTCCCTAATTTCTTTCTCAGGGAGTTTGTTATTTGTGTACAGGAATGCTATTGATTTTTGAGTGTTGACTTTGTATCCAGCTATACTACTGAATTGGTTACCAAATCTATAAGCTTTTGGCAGAGTTTTTGGGGTCTTCTACTTAGAGTATCATGTCATCTGCAAATAATGATAATTTAACTTCTTTCTTCCCTATTTTTATTTCTTTTATTTCTTTCTCTTGTCTAATTGCTCTGGCTAAGGTTTCCAGAACTGCATTCAGTAAGAGTAGTGATAGTGGACATCTTTGTCTTGTTCCTGTTTTTAGAGTGAAAGCTTTGAGTTTTTGTCCATTTAGTATGATGTTGGTTATTGGTTTGTCATAGATGGCTTTTATCAGATTGAGATAAAGACCATCTTTTCCAGTTTTTGGTAGGTTTATTTATTTATTTTTTTTTTTGGTTTTTCTCCGGTACCAGGAACCGAACTCACGACCTTGCGCTTGAGGTTTATTTTTTTTATCATGAATGAGTGTTGGACTTTGTCAAATGCTTTTTAATGCATCTATTTAGATAATCATATGGTTTTTGTTCTTGGCTCTACTGACATGATATATGACATTTATTGATTTACATATATTGAACCATCTCTGCATCTCTGGTATGAATCCCACTTGGTCATGGTGTATAATCTTCTTGATGATTTGCTGCATTCTGTTTGCCAGTATCTTATTGAGGACTTTTGTGTTTATGTTCATTAGAGCGATTGGCCTAGGGTTCTCTTTTCTGGTTGGGTCCTTCTCTGGCTTAGGTGTCATGGTAATGCTTGTTTCCAGGAATTGGGAATATTGCTTCCCTTTCAACTTCATGAGAGAGTTTGAGAAGTAGCATCTTTAGGTCTTCTCTAACTTCTTGTAGAATTCAGCAGTGAATCCATGAGGACCTGGGCTTTTTTTTTGCTGGTAGGCTTTTATTGCATCTTCAATTTTATTGGCTTGTACTGGTTTATTTATAATTTCTGTATCTTCTTGACTCAGAGTTGGTAATTCATATGTATCTAGGAATCTGCCCATTTTATGTGTTTTCCATCTTATTGAAATACAGATTCTCTAAGTAGGTATTCATCTTTTGGATTTTTACAGGACCTGTTGTAATTTCAACGTTTTCATTCCTAATTGCATGGATTTGAGTCTTTTCTTTCCTTTTTTGATAAAGTTGGCTAAGGGTTTGTAGATTTTATTTAATCTTACAAAGAATCAACTCTTTGATATACTAATTCTTTGTATTGTTTTCTTGGTCTCCATTGCAATAATTTCTGCTCAGATGTTTATAATTTCCTCCATCATATAGCTTTTGTATCTGACTTGCTCTTCTTTTTCTAGAAGTTTGAGGTTTATTTGAGCTTGCTCTGTTTGTCTGATATGGTATTATTGTTTAATTGTAGAAACTGTCTAATTGCTTCTTTAATTTCATCTGTAACCCACTAGTTGTTCAGGAGGGTATTATTAAATTTCCCTGAGTTTATGAAGTTTTTGTGGTTTCTTTTGCCATTGATTTCCCACTTCATTGCACTATGATCTGATAATATGCGTGGGATAATTTCAATTCCTTTGCATTTACTTAAGCATGTTCTATGAGCTAATATGTGGTCTATTTTAGAGAACATCCCATGTGTCACTGAGAAGAATGTGTATTCTGATGTTGTGAGGTGGAGTGTTCTGTAGACAACTTTTTGTTTGTTTGTTTGTTTTTTGTTTTTTTTCCGGTACTGGGCATTGAACTCATGACATTGCACTTGCCAGGCAGGTGCTGTGCCGCTGAGCTAAATCCCCAGCCCCTAGACAACTATTAAGTCCATTTGTTTAAAAGTCTGGTTGAATTCCAATATTTTCTTTTGATTTTTTGTGTAGTTGATCTGTCTATTTATGACAGTGGTGTACTGAGATTCCCCCATTACAATTACATTAGTGTGCTAATTAAATAAATTTTTCATGTCCATTAGTACTTGTTTTATACAGTTGGGTATACTGGTATTTGGTGCATATGTGTTTATGATTGTTATCTCTTCCTTTTGGTTGCTCTCGTTACAAAGTTGTAGTGACCTTCTTTGTCCTAATCAGTCTTGGCTTGAAATCCACTTGGTCTGCAAGTATAAAAGCTATCCCTGCTTTTTTCCAGCTTCCGGTCCCACGGAGTATTGTTTTCTATCCATTGACTTTTAGTCTATAAATTTCTTTTGGAATTAAATGTGTTTCTTATGTGCAGCATATTGTTGGATCTTGCTTCTTAATCCATTCTGCCAGTTTGTTTCTTTTGATTGTTAAATTGAGACAATTCACCAAAGTGTAAATTTGCTTGTAAAGCGCTTATGGCAAGTAACTTTATTGCTAGTATCTAGAACACTTAGGAAATGACTACTTTTCAAGGATATTGACTTATCTCTGTCATGTTATTTTCCTGTTGTTGGTTCCCCTTTTTTCTCCTCTGTTTAATTGCTTGCTTTGCCTGGTAGTTTCATTCTGTTGGGGTTCATGAAGTTGGAGTCCTTGTTATTGCTTTCTAAAATATTCTTCAGAACATTTTGGAGTGCTGGTTTTGTGTTCATGAATTTCTTCAGGTGTTCCCTGTAATGGAAGTATCTTATTCTTCCATCAAAAATATTTTTTTGTCTTTTTAATACAGAGTTTGACTATGCAGTTAAGGCTGGCCTTGAACTCACTTTGTAGCCCAGGCTGACCTTGAACATGCAGCAGTCCTCTTGCCTCAGCTTTCCAAGTGCTGGGATTGCAGGTGTATGCCACCATACGTGGCTCTTCATTAAGTTTGAAAGGCAGTTTTGCAGAGTACACAAATCTGGGTTGGAGATTGTTTTCTTTTAGGGCTTGAAATACTTCACTCCAAGTGCTCATGACTTGAGGGTTTGTGTTCAGAAGTCTTCTGTGATTTTGATGAGCTTTCCTTGACAGATGATTTGTTTCTTTTCTCTAACAGCTTTTAGTATTCTGCTCTTATGTTGAATTTCTGAAATCTTTTCTATTATATGCCTTAGTGTAGTTTGTTTGTTTATTTTTTGATCATAGCTAATTAGAGTTCTCTATGCCTCACTCACTGTATGTCAAATTCTTTTCCTACTTGGAAGTTTTCAGCCATTACTTCTGTGAACAGGGTTTTTATGTCATTTTCACTATCTCTCGCTTTTTTGTTGACTCTGATCAGTCAGGTTATTTCTTCTTTGCAGCATCTAGAAGCTGCTGGATTGATTTTTCACGGTCCCTTGCTACTTTTAAGAAATCTTTTTTTCATGTTTGCTAACCCTAATCCTTTCTTCTATATATGATATTCTGTCTTCACATTGGCTTGTTATGCTGTGTATGCTTCAGTGGAAATTTTAATCTCCTGGATATCTGTTTGAATCTGTTTCATGGATTCCATTTCTTTACTATGTTGGGCATACATGGTTTCCATCATTTTCGTAAGGTCTTCTTTTTTTTTTATCTGTATCTACTTTAGAGTCACTACCCATGTCTTTCATTATGGTCTCTGTCTCTGTAGGTATCTGAGAAATTATTTCTGACTTGAATTTTTTCCTAGAGTCTCATTCATCTGCTTTGTTACTTTTGCTGTCACCACTTCAGAGAGTCCAGGTGGGTGGCTCTTTAATTGTTCCACCTCATTTCCCTCTGGGTTTGCCTTTGGTGAGCTGAAACTCTGGGATTGCACCTTGCTTGAGTGTCTTCTCATTTTCTCTTCAGTTTAACTCCTGGTTTGATGCTTGTAAATTGCTTATGGCGGG
>NW_004956277.1:4879-5808 GCF_000276665.1 Chinchilla lanigera
GCTTTGCCGCTGAGCTAAATCCCCAGCCCCTGTCATGCTATCTTTTGACAATTTTCATACCAAAAAGAACTTCTGTCCCCTTCCCAGGCTTTGCTACCTAAGACTGACCTAGTCAAAGTTAGTAGATTGATTTATCTGAGAACTGTTTTTTCCTAAAGAGTGAATAATCTCCAATGAAGTGGTTTGAGATTTATTCTTTAATTAGTGGTGAAGGCCAAACGCAACAAACTGTAGTTTTATTGTTCTTGTAATTAGTGCAAATCCCTTCCTTCTCACAACCTGATAGCTTTAGAGGTGTTCACTGCAGCTACTCCCAGGACAATAAAAGTATGCCACCAACCTGAAGTATGTCACTTGTTTTCCCACCTGCTATCACAGGAGACTCTAATCAGTCAATCACAATTAGCAAATTCTTTAAATGTGTAAGGAAAAGACTGCCAAGTAACTGCCTGTTCAGTGAGAGTTAAAATCTATACTGTGAAACAAAGAGCTTTTCTAAGAGGGGGTCAGGGGAGGCAGGACTTGCACCCTGCCTGTTACACTGGAACTTGGCCTGACCTTTCTGCTAGTTTGACAGAACATATGAATGACAAGAAAACTTATATAACAGCATGTTCCACTCACAGAAACTTATATTAAGGAAATGAGCTGAAATAATGAAAACAAAACAGATTATTCAGAGAGAGAGAGAGAGAGTCAGAGAGAGGGAGAGAGAGTCATCCAAGCTTTATTTATAACTGCAACACCCTGGAGGCAGCCTAAATATGGGGGAGTAAGTTAATTATAAGCTTCACTTAGGATGGAATGTTAGCTGATTGTGTGTGTGTGCACGTGAAATTTGTCTACATGTTCATTTCAGGTCATACATTGAAACAACATCATTTTAAATATTTAATGGTTAAAATGCTGTGTGCACATTTGTGATCTCA
>NW_004956278.1:0-5788 GCF_000276665.1 Chinchilla lanigera
GAAGGAAGGAAGGAAAGGAGGAAGGAAGGAAGGAAGGAAGGAAGGAAGGAAGGAAGGAAGGAAGGAAGGAAGGAAGGAAAGAAATTATTCAGATTTAGGGAGACCCAAGAAATGTGACAACTAAAATGCAACATGTGTTGAGGCTGGGGATTTAGCTCAGTGGCACAGCGCCTGCCTGGCAAGCGCAAAGTCGCGAGTTCGGTTTCCGGTACCGGAAACCCCCCACCCCCCACCCCCGCCAAAAAAAATGCAACATGTGATCCTGGAATGAATCTTGTACCAGGAAAAACACATATTTTAAATTTTACTGTAAAGACTACAATAAAGTAAAATAAAGACCATCTGCAGAATATTTAGGGTTTTGTTTGTGTTGTTTGTGTTTTTGAGACAGGGTCTCTCTATGCAGTTCAGGCTGGTCTTGAGCTCACTTTGTAGCCCAGACTGGTCTCAAACTCGAAACAGTTCTACTGCCTCAACCTCCCAAGTGCTGGGATTACAGGTGTGCGCCACTACACCCAGCTCTGCAGGATATTTAGACAAACTTTGCTTTTTTTTGAGACTGAGTCTCGCTGTGCAGTTCAGGCTGGGCTTGAACTCACTTAGCAGTCCAGGCCAGCCTCAAACTCATAGTGATCCTCCTGTCTCAGCCTCCCAAGTGCTGGGATTACAGGCACACACCACCATGCCCAGCTAGGCAAACTTTCAATCATGTTTGTAAAATAGCTAATGGGGTTATATGAGTTTTCATTTCTGAATTTTGATAGTAATACTGTGGTTATGTAAAATAACATCTTTCTCTTATATATCTGGTTTTTTCCTTCTTTTTGTGATACCGAGGCTCAAAGCCACTCAAGGCCTGGCACCTGCTAAGCAAATGCTCTCCTATTAAGTCACACCCACACCTCCCCAATTTAAAAATTTCACTTTGAAATAACTTCAGCTGGGCATGGGAGCACATGCCTGTAATCCCAGCCCTCAAGAGGCTGAGTCAGGAGGATTGTTGCGAGTTTGAGGCCAACATGGGCTACAAAGTGAGCTCAAGACCAGCCTAAACTGCATAGCAAGACCCTGTCTCAAAAAAAGAAAAAAAGTACCAGGGATATAGCTCAGCGGCACAAGCGCCTGCCTGGCAAGTGCAAGGTCCTGAGTTTAATTCCCGGTACCAAAAAAAAAGAAAGAAAGAAATAACTTCAAACATATACACAATAATCTCTATACATCTTTCATGCAGATGCTCTGATGTAACATCTTATCTCCTTTTCTTCAACTTCTTTGTCTGTTTCTTTTTGTTTGTATTTATGTTGAGGGTCCCTAAGGTTATCCTCAAGTTT
Organism: Chinchilla lanigera; assembly: GCF_000276665.1. Lineage (NCBI taxonomy): Eukaryota > Metazoa > Chordata > Mammalia > Rodentia > Chinchillidae > Chinchilla > Chinchilla lanigera. Next base: position 1,332 of record NW_004956278.1, read on the forward strand.
GAAAGTTTGGTGATTTCAGTAGGAGAGCTCACAGAACTTGGTATTCTTTACTCACAGCTAAGACTTATTACCATGAAAGAATAGATACGTGATAAGATCATCAAGGAAGAAAAAAAAAAAGCCCGTGCCAGGCTTGATGGCGCTTGCTTATCCCAGCACTCTTGGAGGCTGAGGTAGGAGGGTCTCAAATTTGAACCCAGAGTGGCAATTGTCAAAATTTAAAAAAGGGGTAGCCAGGCGTGGTGGCCCATGCCTATAATCCCAGCACTTGGGAGGCTGAGGCAGGATTGTTGTGAGTTGAAGACCAGCCTGAGCTACAAAGTGAGTTTAAGGCCAGCCTGAACTGCATAGTGAGACCCTGTCTCAAAAAGACAAAAAAAAAAAAAAAAAATGAAAGTAAAAAAATAAAAGGGCTAGGTATGTGGCTGTGTGTGAAGGCACTGAATTTAGACCCTAGTGAAATAAATAAATAAATCAGTGGGACCTATGAAATCTATGCATGGGCTTCCTTATGCTCTGTACCCCCCTTGTTCCAAGGGTGAAGGCACACAGCTAGAAGCCCAGAGGAATCCAGGCACAAGATTCCAAGAGTCCTGTCCCAGTGGAGTGACACAGGACTCAGTTCCTCCAGTAATAAGTGTCCCAATCCCTGTGAGGTGGCATCTGTTGCAGAAGCTCATCAGAGACTCAGCGCCCCACATTGTCGCTGAGGCTGGTTGGTAGGTGTCCTCTATCCAGCGCACACCAAAATCCCAGACTCCCGAAATCCAGGTGTGCAGCATGAACCGCATTGTTTCTATATGTGGTATAGTCACAGCGCTCATTTTTCTTTTCTCAGTCCTAGGGATGGTATCCAAAGCTTGAAGCGTGCTAGGTAAGTGCTCAACCACTGAGCTATGCCCTAGCCGTTCTTTTTTGTTGCTATTGTTGTTTTCTTGAGACAGGCTCTTGCTATGTAGTCCATGCTCACCTTGAATTCCCTGTGTAGCCCAGGATGGCCTCAAACTCTCAGGTTTCCTCTTTCCTCAGCCTCCTGTGTGCTGGAATTATAGGTGTGTGCCACTATGCCCGGCCACCGTAGCCATTCTTATTTAGGAAAAGTTCCCTTCCTCCTCCCGCCTCCTCTAGTCCTTGTCCTGTTCTCCTCTTCTTCTTTTGCGGTACTGGGTATTTAACCGAGGGCTTTTCACTAAGCTACACTTCCAGCCTGTTTTTATTCATTGATTGATTTTGAGACAGGATTTTGCAATGTAGTTCAAGTCAGCCTTCAAATTGCTATGTAGCTGAGCACAGTGGTGCACGCCTGTAATCCTAGCATTTGGGAGGTTGAGGCAGGAGGATCACCATGAGTTCAAGGCCACCCTGGACTATGTAGTGAATTCAAAGCCAGTCTGAACTACATAGTGAGACCCTGTCTCAAAAGATAAAGACAAAGCCAGACATGGTGGTGCACTCCTGTAATCCCAGCACTTGGGAGGCTGAGGCAGGAGGATCACTGAGAGTTTAAAGCCAGCCTGGACTACATAGCCATGGAGCAGACAGCTGATTATGTCCCATAGAAGGAAAACAAAACCGAAAATAATTTAGAAGAGACTCTATATGACTTTGATGCTTGGAGCATTCTCATTCAAGAGGACAGACTCAACCTATAGATACAGCATGGAAGACATGAGCACCTCATTGCCCAGTTCCGCAGTTCTGACAGATCCAGGAAACTATACACTGAAGCAGAGGTCAATATTTTATTTTACTTATTTTTCTATAACATCGGATGGGAATTGAAACATAAACATTATAGTGATAGAAAACAAGCTAGAAATAAAGCACAACTAGGACAGCAAGGTTTTTTTTTTTGAGGGGGGACTGGGAATTGAACTCAGGACCCTACATTTGCCAGGAAGGCACTTGTGCTGCTGAGCTATATCCCCAGTTCCCTAGGATGGAAAGAGAAGGATTTAAAATGTCTCTTGCCCTTACTTTATAAAATAGGTATGAAGGAATAATTAAAATGAATTGTTAAAATTTGGGGCTTTGACAAATTGATGTTGCATTTGGGAGTTGTAACATTAAAACAGTTTAAATGGTAAAAAAAATCAGTATAATAACAGTAATAAGTAACCAAAATACACACACCCATGCACATACAAAGAAAGAACTTTTGCGTCTGTGCTCACTAAGGACAACTATATAGAGTTTCTTTCCTTTTGTATTTTTTGTTTTCTTTTTTGTTTGTTTGTTTTTTGAGACAGGGTCTCGCTATGTAGTTTGGGCTAGGCTTGAGCTCACTTTGTAGCCCAGGCTGGCCTCGCACTCACAACGATCCTCTTGCCTCAGCCTCCTGAGTGCTGGGATTACAGGCAGGCGCCACCTCCTGGCTACATTTTGGATCTTATTTCCTTTTTCAGCTTCTCACACAAAGGAGACAATATGATGTTTGCACATGTGTCTGGTTTATTTCACTTATGACTATGGTCTCAACTTGCATCCATTTACCTATAGAAGTCTCCAGTTTACCTTTGTATAAAAGACCACATTGTTTTTATCCATTCCTTGGTTGATGTGCCCATCAACCATCTTGGGTTATTTCCAAGATTTAGCTACTACAAGTTGTGCTGCTATAAACATGGGTGCATATATATGTGGTATGATGCTTTTAATTCTAGAAAGATACCCAGAAGGGGAATAGCTGGATCAAATGGGATCTCCAGTCATAGTTTTTTGAGGAATCTCCACACTGATTTCCACAGAGGTTGCACCAGTCTACACTCCCACCAACAGTGGAAAAGGGTTCTTTTCCCCCACAGCCCCTCAAGCATTTGTTATTGGTTGATTTCTTGATGACAGCCATTCTCTCTGGGGCAAGATGGAATCTCAGTGTTGTTTTAATTGGCATCTCTCAAATGACGAATGATGCTGAACATTTTTTCATGTATTTGTTTGCTGTTTGTATTTCTTCATCTGAGAAGTGTGTATTCATGTCAGATGCCCATTTTTTGATTGTTTTCCAGTTTTTAAAAGGAAAATTTAGGGGCTGGGGATTTAGCTCAGCGGCAAAGCGCCTGCCTGGCAAGCGCAAGGTCGTGAGTTCGGTTCCCGGTACCGGAGAAAAACCAAAAAAAAAATAATAATAATAATAATAAATAAATAAATAAATAAAAGGAAAATTTATTTAACAAGTTTCACTTAGTACAATACATCTAAATGGAAATTACAATACAAGGAAAGATTTAAATGAAAGCCTCAGAATTCTATACAAATGACATGACCAAACTCCTAAAATATCGATATTACATCTCAAAATTGTCCCAGAGCTTTAAAAGATAGTAAAAGTGTACACTCACATGCTTTACAAGATATTAAACTGAAAAACCAGAATTAAGAACTGTGCCAAATGTTTTCACTTTGAGTCATAGACACAGCTCCTACATTTGAGTTTTATAGAAAAGCATTTTCAGTGCCTGGTGTGGTGGAGCACGCTTGTAATCCCAGCACTAGGGAGGCTGAGGCAGGAGGATCGTTGTGAGTTCAAGTCCAGCGTGGGCTACAAAGTGAGCTCAAGACCAGCCTGAACTGCATAGCGAGACCCTGTCTCAAAAAGACAAAAAAATAAAAAAAGCATTTTTCTCAACATGCCTGTGGAGTTCTCTGTGTACTGTGTTATAAGAACTACACTGAACACAAGTGAAATTGCTTTAACCTGACTAAATGTGCTTATTGCTTAGGTACACTCCTGCAACATAAGTGACTTGAGAGCTGAAAATTGTTTTATATTATGATCTATACTGAACTTTATTATGTCCTAGATGATGTCTCAGTGTTCAGAATTAAAGTTGTAAAACAATCTTGATTTCCACTTTACAGGAAACATGAATCACAAGCCTGTAATTCAAAACTGTCTAACTTAACTTTTTTTTTTTTTTTGTCTTTTTGAGACAGTATCTCGCTATGCAGTTCAGACTGGTCTTGAGCTCACTTTGTAGCTCAGGCTGGTCTCGAATTCCCAATGATCCTCCTGCCTCAACCTCTCAAGTGCTGAGATTACAGGTGTGTGCTACCACGCACAGCTTTAATTTAATTTTTTTCGAGACAGGGTCTTTCTATGCTGTTCAAAGTGGCCTTGAACTCACCATGTAGCCCAGGCTGGCCTCGTACTCATGGTGATCCTCCTGCCTCAGCCTCCAGAGTGCTGAGATTACAGGCATGTACTACCATCCCCAGCCAATTTTTCTTTTCTTTTTTGGTCTTTTTAAGACAGGGTCATGTAGTTCAGGCTGGCCTTGAGCTCACTTTGTAGCCCAGGCTGGTCTTGAATTTGCAACAATGCTCCTGCCTCAGCCTCCTGAGTGCTGGGATTATAGGCATATGCCACCATGCCTGGCTACTTTTTGTTTTTTTAAAAAAGGAAAGAAGGAAGGAAGGAAGGAAGGAAGGAAGGAAGGAAGGAAAGAAGGAAGGAA